>NC_134569.1:159146566-159446566 GCF_050947875.1 Dermacentor variabilis | reverse complement strand
CACATTCGTGAAGACGGAAGCCGCCATTGCTAGACGAAGATGGTTTGCTTCGATGCAATGTTTCATTCGGAACAGCTTCACGTATCTGTGTTGCTGCTTTCCTTGCTTAACAGAACGCGCTTGAGAAGGTCTCGTAGCGTGTTTAGTAACGCTTTTCCTACATAACAAGTGGTTGCTTTTGAGCCGCAGCTTGCTTGACTTCTGGTTCGCCATGAGGACTGTGAAGTTCGTTCTTACGATCTCTTCCTTCGTGAGAAGCCCTTATACCTCTGAACTAACGCATAAATTGATGTTTCAATGAGTAGTGCTCAAGGTTGGTCATAAGCTTCCAGAAATCAAGCCTCTCCGAAGTTATGCAATAAACCGCTAATGCGCCAGTGTTGCGCGCATTGGGTTTAAAACTGATTCTTAGGCACTGCGAAGTGTTTCAGTATTAATAAAGACCTTCTCTTTGAACGTGGCATTTAATATAAATTAGCAGCCAGGACTCCTGTTTGGCTAATACATGAACTGCCAAACCAGTCAAATTTACAACCTGTGTTTCTGCGCGTGAAATTCTATGAATACTTAACAGTCTACGTGTCTGCCACTCCTGTTTCATAGGAATCTAAACCAAGGTCCCTGATCAATATAAACCTAGTTGACTTCGCACAAAGCGCCGGTTAGCAAGAAACGCAAATCACATGTGCGTGCACAAAAGTGAGAAGGAACAACTATTTCACACGTGAGTGAGCGAATGAGTAAGTGAGTGAGTGAGTGTGGGAAGGAGCGAGGCAAGAAATCAGCGAGTGAGGGGAGTAGGGAGGGAGGGAGCATAGTGAGAGAGAGAGTGAGCGAATGAGCAAGCTAACAGATGATTGGGCTTTGTAAGCTTGGGTAAACTTAGCTTTTCAGTTGCACACCTTTAGTTCTCGACTTACGTGTCCCGTGCAGTATTTGTTTGCATAGATGAAGCCTATCGTGTGGCGTGCGTTGACCAATAGCAAGAAAGCACGCTCCAGGAACTTCGCAAGTGGATCGATATTTCTTACCTCCTTTTCCAAAGACTCCAAGGAAGACAAGACACTTCGGTTTATTGCCGCTTAAACAGAATCGGCGCCTGTAGACCGTCCCGTGAACGATAGTGGTGATAGCATGCTGATTGCGAATGGTTCGAAAGCAGGAGGAGGAGAAGGAGTAGATTTTATTGAAGAAAAAGGAGGAGAGGTCGGCTTGGAGAGCGTGTCTCTAGCCTGCGACTCCTCATTGGGGAAAGGGGAAGTGGGAAATACAGGGAAAGGTAGGAGGCAGGTGATTATGTTATGGTACATTAAGCTACTATAAAGACGTCGTTCAATATGCGGATGGACACTGTGGACAAAATACATGCAAGAGTAAGCTTGTACACACAAAAAGTTATCGCGCATGCACATTTCGCAATATCTGCACGCCGCACAGGTTCTTGAGGCGATAATCTAAACTAGTCTCACGTAGAAAGCTCGAGTGACTTTATGGCACGTTGGGCATGGTCAGCTCTTCTCCACGTGCTTTTTTAAAAGCATTTCTTCCCAAAAGGGGCGGGAGTCCAAGCAGTCAACAGTAGACTTGAGTATTCTTCGCTCGGCCCCATATTGAGGCCACACGCAAATTACGTGAGCTATTGTTTCGAGAATGTGGCAGACGCTACAGTCAGGGTCCCACGCTTGTCCAATGGTGTGAAGGTTTCGGTGAATGTATGCCACAACGAGACGTAATCGATGGATGACTGCTTCCTGGCCTCTCCACAATCCAAGTGGAAGCCAGGATCGTAAACAAGCGTCAATTTTATCAAGGCGCTCGTGCTGATGTTCAGGGTTGTCCCATTGTAAAGCCATAGAGGTTTTGATAGAGTTATGGAGTAAGGCGTTGATGTCATAACGGGAAAATTGAATTTTTGTAATGTTCCCGTCAGTGTGCGCCTTTTTTGCTTCCGCGTCAGGTTGTTCATTTCCAGCTATTCCACAATGGCTAGGAATCAACTTCAGCACAGTGGTATGCCCGGATTGAGACGCCTCAGCAAGCAGAGACATGATATCATAAACCAGAGGACTACATGCGGTTATGTGATTCGTATAATTGCTGATGAGTTGCAGTGCTGGTTTTGAGTCACAGAACACTGTCTATTTCTCGGGGCCGTGTGCAGTGGATTGCTTCTCGAACTCCAGTCAACACAGCTGCTGTACACGACATTCTGTGTCTTATCTTGAACCGTTGGGCGATCCCCATCACAGCTACCGTGTAGGCTGCCGCGGAAGAGGTCTTTGTCGCTGAACCATCTGCAAAAACATGTTGGGTATATCCATACGTGCAAGCAATGTAGGATAACGCGAAATGCTTCAGCCCACAAGCGGCATTTTCGACTTCTTCGTTATTCCAGGGATTGAGTCTTACCGTTGGCTTTGCCATCGTCTAGAGTAGAACTTCTGGTATGCCATGCGGTTTGAAATCTGACGCTAATAAGTCTTGCTGTGACAACATGGCTTCTGAGTACGCGGTGACAGGCCGTATGCTTATGACGTTCGCCAGTGGATGATTCCTGTGTCTATTCAGTAGCCTTAGATGCAATCGCAATGGCTCATGTTGCAGATAAACTTGGGTTGTTCACGCATGTGCCTCTGCAATAGTGCCTCAAGTGCACGCACATAGTGGTAGTCCTAGGCAAATTCTCAGTGCGCGAACCTGAAGATGTGCAAGTGTGCGTACAGCAGTTGTACTGACCCGAGAAAGTACAGGCGCACTGTAGCGGAGGTAGCAAACAAAAAGTGCCTGGTAGAGCTGTATACAACTCTTCCATCTCTTATATAGAAGAGATGATTTGGATGGCCCCCACGATTTCCCAGACATAAGTCAAATGATTTGAGTAAAGCTGTCCAGCTTTTTTCTTAATACAGAGATGTGGTTCGACCATGACAATTCATGGTCGATGACGACTCTGAGAATGTTGTAGTGAGTTACCGAAGCAAAGCTCGTATATACAAAGCAGCTGATGACCGAGAAGCTTTCTGGAGCCGTGATGGTGTCTATATCATATAAAAAGTGTAAGCCTGTTCTTATACACGCCTCACTCATGCTTTATACGACATAGGTCCCTCGACATTTGGGTACTTGTGGTTGCACGCCTACGTTTATTGCTGATTCAGTGCTACATCAATTTTTTAGAGTGCAGCTCTTAAGCGTCCGTCCCTGCGAATTGGGATCGGTGACCTAACCGATTAACGAGCACAACGAAAGAAGAAAGAGCGAACGCGGAGCGAGAGATGGAAGGCGCGAGCCGTGAACGGCGGATACCAATCAGAGGAGGCCGTTCAGTCACCTGCGCGTGGGAAACTGGGGTCATGCGTGCCCGTCCGATCGCTCGTTTCGTGCTTTTGTCGGCTCGCATCAGCTCTCGCTTGCGCTTGTTTTGTTTGTTTGTTTTGGTATCATTCGCGGTTGCCTCGATTACCATGGTTTGAAGTTTTTGTATTCTGATTGCGTGCGCGACGCCACTTGTTTTGTTGTTTCTAGAAGCCACGCAGGCACCAGCGACTACACTGGAACCTTCGACGAGTCATGTACAAAAGCCGACGCGCTTGGCCCGCAGATCAGACTTCCGACGACCACCGAGTCGGCTCGCCGCTATGGTTAGGCTTGAGTTTTACTTCTTTTGCTGGGCACTAGTTCGCCAAATAAACAGTTGCGTTTTTTTACTCACAGTTTCGACATTGCATCATTCTTCACGTTTACTGCCCCGTAATAACATAGTCACAATACAAAATAGCGCCAGCCGGTTCCTTCTGAACAATGAACTACGCAACTGGTGGTAGTACTTCGTCTGCCGCAGTTGCTAAACTAGCTGCCGAGCAGAGGCTCAGCGCCACCCTCGAGAGGACCCTGGCGTTGAGAGGCAAAATCTTTGCGCCAATATACGGCGAACTTAAAGCACCTAAACAGCTGCGCCATAAATTCTCATTGGTGACTGTCGTAATCGTTGAGGAATTATATCCTCTTTTAGTATCTTTTATTTTTGTTGTCCTCTGAAGCGTAACTTCAGCTAGTGCCTTTATTAGATCTTTGTTATTTATTACAATAGAGTTTTATTCGCCCGTTTTTTTCATGCACATGAATGTGCTGGTCAGCCTAAGCACATAGCGCTTGTCGGCTGACCTGGCAGCTGGTGGATACTTCAGCAGTTACAAGGCTCAATGATATACAATACAAAGAGCAGATAGCAGGATCCCGTCCTGCGCGACAAAAAAAGAAAGAAAATAGATATAAAGAAAGGAATCGATGAACGCAAAAGCAAGTATAACTTGACAAGGTGCGATAAGAGACTAGACACATGACGTAAGAGTAAACATGGAACGACGCATGGCCCTAAGGCCGCACAGAATTGTTATTCTTGCATTGTTTCTCAGCACCACTTTCTTATTTTTTTCACCAGTGTTTTTCTTTTTACAATATTGCATAGATCGTCACTGCGATCATTAAATACCGCTGGGACATAATAGTTCCTCGTTCTTTTTCCATAGTTTGTGAAAGCTCTTGTCTTAACGTATCTGTCTGTTTTCCCTAGTGTCGCTTCTTTGTGGACAACTACCCTGAAATCTCTTGAAAAGTAGTGTCGCAGAACCACTGAAAACCGAAACATTTTGCTTGCCTTGAGTATGCCTAGTTCAGAGTATTTTTCTTTTGCAAAAGCCGCGTGTAAGACTGTTCCATAAAATATACTATTTACTATTCGTTTCACAAGCTTATTAATCGTTTGCCTTTTGTATTCTGAGCATGTACCATATAAAGTTATTCCATAGCACAAAACAAACTCCACTAATGCTTTGTATATTGTAATTCTTAAATTTAGAGGACATGGAACATTTAGAGGAATTGGGTGATAAAAACAGCAGTATTCGGAACCGTCAACCTAAGAGTGCCGTGCAGCCCCTGTACAATAGTGTTCTCCAGGCAACGTTCCTGCGTACATGAATGGAAGTTACACCAGTGACGCAATATTGCCTCAGCAGTTCTCCAGAACCAAAGCAACAGTGGCACATGGCGACATTCAATACGCTCACCACCGTCTGTGCCGGACGTCACTGAAGACTGTCTCTCTCGCATTAACTTATGCAGCGCGCCGAAAGGAATTCAATTATTGGCCATGTCCGGCTTGCTAGGATTAGATTACCTGGTGAAGGAACGCGTGGTACGATCTCGCTTTCTGCCCGAGACACGCCACAGAATAGATTGCTGGAGACACTGCGGTTCTCCGGGGCAAACGCGGACTCTCGCTAATGTAACAGCTTGGGGCAGAGCGTCGGACCAGTGGTAACCTGTGCGAGTAGAAAACGATTCATGATTACTACAGTAGTAATCAACGTATACGAAGGAAGGACTGCAGCCAAAAAGATCCTCTCCTCCTCTTCGAGCGCAAAACGGAGCGTGCTCTGCCCGGAAGGTGTTATCTTTGAAACCTCAATGTCTATTAGAAGGGTTTTACTGCACGCCTTTATCAGAAGTGATAGGAACATGCTAAACATAACGACACACACTGTCGGTTCATAAAAGGTCGTAAGAATACTTTACACGAAAGCTGTGAGAAAGCTCCGTAGTTGTAATTTACCCGTTTTCATAAAATTGGTATTGGCTGTTTCCTTGGGTTCTTGTGTTGATGCCGGTAAAAGAAAGGCGTCTTATAGAAACAGGACATCGCAGGAAACGAATACTAAGCGTAACAGCAAAAAGATTGTGCAAATATGTGCAAATTCAGGTCTGTTATAAACGCACAACATACAGAATGTTTAACTCATACCGCTTCGTCATAAACCAATCAAAGTAAGCGTCAATAAATTGTAACATTCAAAGGAAACTCTTATGAGAGAAGAAATTGGTATGTGGAATCAATGTATGTATATATATATATATATATATATATATAGAGAGAGAGAGAGAGAGAGAGAGAGAGAAATGTAAAGTCACTTCTTAGTGCCGGACGTTCAATAGTGAACCTGTAACGAGAGTAATCGACATGTTGAATTTAGGATGCAAGGCACTGTTGAAGCCACACCATCTGGGCGAGGGCTCTCGGATAGGTTGCGTACCTGGTAAGGTTGGGTAGGTTTAGAGCAGGTGTCACACATCAGTGTCTTGTGCCAGTGTGATACATTTGGGTCAGATGGCATCGTCCTTGATGAAACTCTTCAACCGTAGGTGGTGTGTGGGAAGAAAGCTGTAATATCCGGGCTGGGGTTTCCCTTCCACCCGCTGCAAGTTTCAAATAAAGGGCTTCATAAAAGATGACGCCACCTCACTCAGATATATAACGGGGCACAAGGCGCCGAGCCCGCATCCTCCTTAGCGAAAGTTCCTCCGCTTTCAGATGCTGCGAGAGTTGTGGCAATTATCCTGTGCAGAAACACATGTTAACGCAAGAAAAATCGAAGAACACAGTTATTCTAACGCCCGCGCAAGAATATGGGTGTCGGCTTCATTTTATTTTCGCTTAATTCAGCCGTTTATTCGGACATAATTGTTTAAATTTCGTAGGTTGAATTCATAATTCTTTCAAAATAAAACCTAATGATTATTTTTTACTCAACTGAACATAAAACAATATATTTGGTTACCTATAAGAAGTTGAAGGCTACTCAACTTCACGCATTAGTATCATTACAAGAAGGAAAGAATATTGTAAACTAGCACGTAACGCCACAGGACCGGAAAATCGAGCGGAAATGCAAAGGAGAGTATACTGAAACACTTGTCAGATCCAAAAGGTCAAGAACAGATAGGGCCACACACTGTACTCACTCGTGACACATCGACGTGTAGTTATAGCTCCGAACGCTTACGGAAGATCCAAGATGAACAGGCGTACAGACGCAGACACACACACACACACACATACACACACTCACACACACACACACACACACACACACACACACACACACACACACACACACACACACACACACACACACACACACACACACACACACACACACTAAAAAACAAGTACAATACACCATTCCACCCTAAGCACATACACATACTAACAATGTGCACACAAATACAACTATGAAGGTGGGTTGCGATTACATTACTGTACCAAACGCAGTACTTTGTACACGTTTATTACGCCGGTCCCGTTAAACGTTCAATTATTTTCATCGTCTTTCCGATGGCCTAGGGGTGTGAAATTTACTAGTTACCGGTGAACTTTAGCTTGACTCGTGATGACCATGTTATATATGAACAAGCACAAGCGTGCTTCATTCTGGTTTTCTGAAATACCAAGACAACGCTCATAATTGATATTTCTGGGGATCCAACTTCGTAATTTATTAGTTCAACCCAACTTAATATTAACGTATTGTTGATTATTGTTGACACAGAAATAGTTTAAACAAAAGTAGGCAATAAACAAATGCAGACTGGAAGCATCTTTGTAGCGGAAACGAAAAGATGGGTGTCTATTTTTTGAGACGAATATCTCAAATAGTGTGCGTTGTACTGCATCAGAGGCAAGAAATAAAACAAACAATGAAAGACAGAGGTCGGAGCATCGTGAAAGATCTAGAGTCTCGCGAAAAAGAGAACGAAAGCAAATCGTGTAACCTAGGACGGTAGGCATGGTTCGAAGATTGCACGTCAGATCACAAGGCAGAGTATTACTATTAGGCTCATGGTGAAACGCATATCGTGCATTTTGCTGCCTTCCTTAGGTTTGCAGACTTCGTGCGACATCGGAGGTCGATACAGGAAGGTGCACCCCGCGTTACGTTGCCATAAATGGGTTCACCAAAGAACGGCTCGTAGAACGGAAA
This sequence comes from Dermacentor variabilis, assembly GCF_050947875.1. Classification (NCBI taxonomy): domain Eukaryota; kingdom Metazoa; phylum Arthropoda; class Arachnida; order Ixodida; family Ixodidae; genus Dermacentor; species Dermacentor variabilis. The sequence goes on along the minus strand of NC_134569.1, from coordinate 159,438,746 downwards.
ACGAACCGAACGGCAGCATAAAATGGGCGTATACTCTTGTTCTTCGATCGGCGGTCGTCTTTCTGTTTGCCGGTCCATTATGTACATACGGTTGGCTCGTAGGAGAAGCTGAGGGAGGAAGACGTGCCCCATGACGAACATTCTTGTAATGTACAGAAACGAGCATACTCGTGTCGGTGGAGGCACTTCTTTCGCTCTAGTACCGCGAATAAGTGCCTAGAATAAGTGATGTAGTCACTATAATTTGTGCTTTCTTCGGCGCTCCTTTCAAACCTGCTCGAGATGATCTTGAAGCGTGGGCGTCGTCTTTGATACTTCCCTTGCGATGTTTGTCTGATGCTGAATTGTTCTCTAGGATACAGCTTTCTCTATTAGAAACAACTTTAAACATATATATTGATTCCATCCGTTTTGAGAAAAATTCAACAAAGGAAACGCAAAATGCTAAAGTTACAGGGAAGTGAAAACCAATATTAGAAAAAACGCAGAAATCCTTTGTCAAAGCTGTTTACGAAGGTGTACTCCGAAATAACTTGGTCCAATAATGATCACGTGCCCATCTAGGGGCAACACTTCGTTTGCGACAAACCTATAGAGATTGTAACCCTCATAAGCCGTCATGGTTAATCCATTACTTCGTGAGGCCTCCGCGTGGAACTTGGATTCCCTCAAGACCACATTATGCCGTATTTGTCAAAAAAACGAAGCATTCTGTTTTGACACACTGAATGAAAAATATTGAAATGAGAGAAATGTCGCACGAAAATGCTTACTTGAGCTGCCGAACTTATTCTATTCACAATAGAACTTTTGGAAAGGTAGAGATCAGAAGGTCTGTTACGCACAAAATGTTCTGGCTGATTAACTTATCTTAACAGCTCACTGATAAATACGAAGTGAACCAATCTATTTTGCAAAAACTCAGGCGGACACAAAGTTTCGGGAATTGCAGCAGAAAGTACTTGCAGAGCGGATTTCGTTCCCCTCGCCTACTGCAGACATTTAATTCGAAGGTCGCGCGACAGCGTCACTAAGTAGGTTGGGTCCCTTAAAGTACCTATAGGAGGCGCAAATCACTGTCTGCGGAACACGCTCCCAAAGACATGCCTGGTTGATTATGCCCACGAGAAGAGAGAAGCTTTTCAAGAGGTGCGCTATTCGCCTCGTCACGCCAGGCAGCCCCAAAACTTTTCCTTTCCGTTTCGAAAGGCTGGTGCGATCCTAGTAGTTAAAGTGTCGAAGGCAAAACCAGAGAAAAACAAATAGGGAACTCTTGGAACATGAAGAAGCAGTGCTCGGGAGAGAAGGCGGCTTTTTCTCACGTCGTCTACGGTCCACCCTCGCGAAAGAGGGAAGTGGGATATGTGGCTGCGACGATCCAAAGAACCGAAATGCTATCATTTGCATGGGCTTTTGCTTGACTTGTTTTTTGCCTTACTTTGATTCGCTCACGATGCCCCCTACTTGATCATCATCATCATCATCAGCCTGGTTACGCCCACTGCAGGGCAAAGGCCTCTCCCATACTTCTCCAACAACCCCGGTCATGTACTAATTGTGGCCATGTCGTCCCTGCAAACTTCTTAATCTCATCCGCCCACCTAACTTTCTGCCGCCCCCTGCTACGCTTCCCTTCCCTTGGGATCCAGTCCGTAACCCTTAATGACCATCGGTTATCTTCCCTCCTCATTACATGTCCTGCCCATGCCCATTTCTTTTTCTTGATTTCAACTAAGATGTCATTAACTCGCGTTTGTTCCCTCACCCAATCTGCTCTTTTCTTATCCCTTAACGTTACACCTATCATTCTTCTTTCCATAGCTCGTTGTGTCGTCCTCAATTTGAGTAGAACCCTTTTAGTAAGCCTCCAGGTTTCTGCCCCGTAGGTGAGTACTGGTAAGACACAGCTATTATATACTTTTCTCTTGAGGGATAATGGCAACCTGCTGTTCATGATTTGGGAATGCCTGCCAAACGCACCCCAGCCCATTCTTATTCTTCGGATTATTTCCGTCTCATGATCCGGATCCGCCGTCACTACCTGCCCTAAGTAGATGTATTCCCTTACGACTTCCAGTGCCTCGCTGCCTATTGTAAATTGCTGTTCTCTCCCGAGACTGTTAAGCATTACTTTAGTTTTCTGCAGATTAATTTTTAGACCCACTCTTCTGCTTTGCCTCTCCAGGTCAGTGAGCATGTATTGCAATTGGTCCCCTGAGTTACTAAGCAAGGCAATATCATCAGCGAATCGCAAGTTACTAAGGTATTCTCCATTAACTTTTATCCCCAATTCTTCCCAATCCAGGTCTCTGAATACCTCCTGTAAACACGCTGTGAATAGCATTGGAGATATCGTATCTCCCTGCCTGACGCCTTTCTTTATTGGGATTTTGTTGCTTGCTTTATGGAGGACTACGGTGGCTGTGGAGCCGCTATAGATATCTTCCAGTATTTTTACATATGGCTCATCTACACCCTGATTCCGTAATGCCTCCATGACTGCTGAGGTACTTGATGCAGTGATACAGTTGAGCGTGGGTGATGTATTTCGTGGCACAGATGTGATGTGGCAGGGTCATGCTGACGATTGCATCGTTTCCGCAATGTCAGGCAAAATGAAAATAAATTTGCGAGGCGTCACCCCCATATATATATATATATATATATATATATATATATATATATATATATATATATATATATATATATATATATATATATATATATATATATATACACATATATATAACCATTGTAAGTGGTGGGTCGCTCAATCAACTTCCTCCTGATTTATTTCACTTTACCCCGCAGTTGCAGAATAACGCCATCGCGAAGCGCTCTTGCTTAATTTTTTAGCAAAAGCCAGGAATTGTTACAGCAAGGATTCTTAGTTAGCGCTGTGACCTACATCTTTTGTGTGGTAATGAATTAACAGCGTTCTAAGTTCATTTTTGAAAGCTCTAAATAAAGTCCAGATAGTATCCTGCTTGTTAATGAAGTCCAATTCATTCTTAAAGAGAACGCCTGGAAGCCTTAATTTCCTTCGAAGTCGATATTTTTTTACACTACAGTGCGATAAAGAAACCTCTTTTTCTTTCATGCCAAAGAACATAGCACATATTAAAAGGCGGATACAGAAAAGGAAAAACAGCAAAAAAACGTTCACGAAGAATTGGTTGGCAGGCCGATGACAGCTGGGGCTGTAAGTAATGACTTACCGAGCACATTATCTTGTGTCGCGTGGAAGTTAATCGACGTCGCAAAAAATAAGTAAACTTACGAAAGAACAAAGGCATTGCGGCGAAGGCCGTGGTGTGTGGCTATCCCGACAGCTGGGAAGGCCACGCAGCTTCATTAGGCGCCGGCGAATACGTTGGCGCTCATCAGTAGTCGTTAACCTCCGTGATTCGAGGTCGCGCCACTGTCATCGAACGGCTTTCACCTTCTGCTTTGTCGTTCCCCAAGAGCAAGTATATTTAGTTGTGGAGCGTTCGTGCCACGCAGTTAAAAATACACCAAACATAGCAACAATAAGTTTGCACCCATAAGTCATTCTTTCCAAATTCTAGTTTAAGCTTCTATGCAAAGAGAAGCGCTACAGTGTATACCGAAGGGCAGTCAGCAGAGAACATGCCAAAAAAGAAGCTCGCTAGCCACGGTGATTCAGGGCTCTTTTCCAATAATGTAGTAGGATTGAGATGGCATGACTAATATTGCAATAATGAGGTTTGTTGCGCCATAAAATGTCGCAGCTTCGCCCGAAAGGCGAAGCCGCGACTTTTTATAGTAAATTAGCAGACAGCCATACAAAGTACGGATAGTGCTTCTATCGGTCGTATCAACTTGTAAACACCCGCTTGCGAACTAAATTAACAAGCATGGTAAGAGCGCGCACAGCAAACATGAACACATCACACTAGATGACCGCGGACACTCGCTGTCAGAACGCTGGCGTGAGGAAACGCGGCAGCAGCAGTGAGCGGAGTGATCTCCGTGCTGTCTGTCACTTTAACGCAAAGAGAACACAGAGCACGCACAAAGGTACGAGCCGCCCACGCACCTAGACTCTGCCCCCAACGCAGAACGCTCTCAGGATGAGGCCGCGCGACCGCGCGCAGCCACCGCTTGCGCAGTTGCAGCCGGAGTAGAACAATGCCCCCTGCCTCCCCCCACCCCCGTGCCTTGCAACGATGGGTGTGTTCTTCCCGCTTTCCTCCCTTTCGCGCGGTCGATATTGAGCCGTGACCGTCGGCTTCCTTCGCACACTTGCACTCGCACATGGAGAGTAGGGCGCGCGGCGGCGGTGTTATCACCCTTGGACTTTACACAGAACATTACGGCGTTGGCGATGGCGACAGCAAAAATCTGCATGAAATGCCCATATAATTGTTATCACAGTATTACAAATAACTTCAGCGGCAAGTTACCGTCATATCTGTCAAGTTTTCTGCTTAGTTTGGACGATCGCTTACAACTGTTTCTCCTTTAATATTCCGCTATTAGGGCAATACTGAGGATGAAATACAAGTATAAGAAATATGTAGATTTACTGCAACTCTATTTCAATAAGCCTCAGCTGCAGATCAACCTGCTTTCTGTCATGTTCTCAGCTGCATTTCCGCATAATATTAGTGCTCTTCTTCGCACCAAATGTCGTTTAATTTAGCCCTCCCCTCCCCAACCCATTAAATAGTTTATTTTCGTAGTTTGGATCAAACAGGTTCATTATTTTAAATAATTAAGGCCTGACACCTATGTTTTTATATCTTTGTAGTGGTACGTAGTGGCGGTTAGACGTCGGAAATTTCAAAGTGTGGTATTGTATTTTGGCTCATCTGACGCAGTAACATTCCTCAAAACTCTTTTTGTTCTATGTCTGGCTTCTCGTGTTTCAATGTTCTTTGCCGAATAACAAAAATATTAATTCGGTGCGACAATATCTCATCCAAAGCAATCACGTCATTCTGCCATGAGACGGTAACTTCAAGGTGCGCCTCACTGCCTGTCTTTTGCTTTTGCAACTTTTCTTGCTTGTGAAGACACTCTGGCGTAAGTGCGGCTTTTCTGGGAGGTGCAGGGGTATTTTGAAAGCTTGGTTTATTATTATAGCTCAATCTATTGCTCTCTTTACTTACGGTCACTTAAATTAGCTAGCTTGTTTTGCAAACTTTCATAATGGAAGGGGGTTAATGTTGGAATAGTTCCATTAAAAAGAGATCAGTACTGTATATTGTCGTTAGCATGTAACCTACCAAGAATAACGCGCCAAAAAGCACATAAACTAATGGTGAAGCCAAAGAAGGCGGCGACTTAAGCTTTATATTTTTGTACAATGTTATTTTTCTTGTGGTTGCCACGGTACCACTATGTTCGTCACTATTATTTAGTACAGGAAAACTTGCAAATTTGTCTTTTAGGCAATCTTGTTTTTATTTCTGACGTGCGCTGCTATAAACCACCTTATAGCTTACTTACCTGATCGAACACGGGTAAGGCTTAATTACAGTTATGCAGGAATTTTTCATGCAGTCACTTCATTTCACGCAGCAGGATTACCGAACTTCATTGGCCTCTAATAAAAATTACCGAGAGCACAGTGTGGAATTGAAATTCTGCCCTAGGATGGGATATAGCTATGTATATAACTTAGTGTGGTCATTGTGTAAAAATTTTAGGTTGTTTCGTTGCCTGTACCGTAGTTTCGCTCGCATACCTAGCTTTTTGGTTCATTTCCGCTGCGGCCATTTGTTGAACTTCAATGGAGTTCGCCAGCGTAACTCAAGGGGTAGTTTCCTAAAAAAATGAGAAAACATGGCCCCATGTTTAACAACTTTCACTTAGCAATATCGAGAGGGTACGCCGTTCAAATAATATATGTACTTGAGGAAGTTAATCACGGTGCTTGCGTAGCGCTAAAGCAGTCCGCTAATCTTAAACCAAACCACTGCTGAAACGCAGCAAAGACGTTACGGCACTGTGCTTTAGATACGCATGGTAATAAAAGGACGTACCCTCTATACATTAGTAGATATAAGTTGTTGGAAGTCAGGAGGCCTTCTAAAAAGTATATATATATATATATATATATATATATATATATTGAATGCTGTAAATTTAGTAATGCTTGTGCGCTGTGCTGAAAGTCTACAGATGGCCGAATTAAGCAATGAACAAAATTCCTGGGCATGTACACAAACGTTTGCTATGGAAACGATGATAGATTTGCCCGCGAATGTACTATATCACCGGTGTTTGCAGACCTTCTTCAAATGCAGGATCCTAATTATGTCTTGTTGTTGTTTTCGTTGTGCGCATGTGCTGATCGTCCATATAATGACGTCCGACATGAGGCACGTATCCGAGATAACAGAGACTTAGCTTTTGCCGAAATGACACCAAGTAAAACAAATCTGGAATCGTCGTGAAGCTTGCCTGATCTGAATGTCATAAATGGCAAAGCGTGGCGCATCAATTTGAGCAGGGCCGCTATTTTGTAGCGATGCCTTATGCCTTATTCTATGCTATTTTTATCATCCAGCACACACGGCCGCCTGATCGCGTTGATAATGTGGGCAGACCGTCGCTCTGACCAGTGGCCAAGCTCGAAAAGACTGAAAATGCATAGAATCGGAAAAGGCATCGCTACAAAATACCGGCCCAGCACAGAGATAAGTGCAACGATCGGACTAGTTGCAGCGGGCTATGCAATGTAAGAGCAGAAATCGGCAAGCCACATTTGTTATTGGTTCTTATTTGCGTTCGATAATCGCATAAAACGTGGGTGCACTCACGTCTCGCCGTCACGGATGATGAAACTTGGAATCGATATTTTGTACAACCTAATGCTTCACACCACCGAAACTGAAGACGATTATCTTTACATGCACGTTTGTCTCGGACATTACGTCTACGTTTACTTGTTCGTAATTCATTATACGCGTGTGCTCGGTACTCTGTACAGTCTGTAGTGCCAGCTCCCCTCGTCGTTTGTCTTTACTATTCCAGTGTATCTAGCACCAGCTGTCGACTAGTCTACATGTAGTGCTCTTGACTAGTCTATACTAACCTAGCCTAGACTTTTCGACATAGGCCATACTTCCTGTATCTACAATATTTCGTCAATTAAATATTTTTTTTTACGTGAAAAGCAGTAGCTGTCACCATAATAGAGAACTAAGCATCTTTCCTTCTATTTTCAATAAAAGCAGTGAGCCCCAGTAAGAAAAATGCCATAGTTGCATTTTTGTGTGTGTGTACAATAGACATCCTTTATGTAAGCAAAGCTTACGAGATTTTTTCTAGTGTGTGTTGTAATCAAGCACACAGGTTTTGTTATATCAAAAGATGACGACAATAATGGGGTCTCTATCTGCCCCAGCATTCCAAACGAGCGCATCGATATGTGTTAGAGAATGTTTTCTCAGCTATAGGCAAGAACACTTTGTTCGGTTTCTTAGCGTTTGCTTTTCTTTTATTGCGTTATTTTTTCTTTTATTTGTTTATTCCATATCAGTATTTACTTTTACTATTTTCTTTCACGAGCACCGGTTTCTGCCGGTTCGTGCCATGAAATAGAAAGAGCACCGGCTCTTTCTATTTCTTTCATGTACACTATAGCCCACGACCACCAGCGAAATAGGTAATAGAGGGGTGCTGTGAACGCCGGTGACACGCCGGCTGACACACGGCTGTCGACACGTGATTGACAGACGGCCGTGTCACTGGCCTTGTGCACAGCACTGCTTTATTCTAATTCGACACCCTGGCCGATAACGCACCTTCGCTCCTTGCCGCACCCACCCGCCTTACGCCATCTTCCCTTTTAAGGGAACCCCACCTATATATACTGTGGCGAGAACAGCACATGTTGCCTTCAAGAAGACAAGCCCACTTGTCGAAACATTGGCTCCTGCTTTCACTTTGCTCTCGTTTTGCTCATCGTCTTGAATTTCAATCTTCCGCTTTCCCCCCTGTTTTCGCTCATTCTCGCCAGGCACCCTCATGGACATCCGCTCCGTAGGGAAGGATCAAACCACTTATACATGCACTGCTAGATTTGTTATCTCGGTAAAAACTAGTCAATTAGGCACCAGCTAATGATGAAATTCACGCCAATCGTAGGGCAAGTTTTATTGCTACTTTCAGCTAGATATTTTCAGCAGTTTTTCTGAATCTGCATTTTGCGAGGGTTGAGGCCGCTGCTTTTCTCCTGTGTTATCCTCCACATCTGCCTTCGGCCAGTTGCTTTGCCGGGCTTCTTACCTTGCCACCAAAACATGATTATAGAAATAGCATTTCTTATTTTTATTGGCAGAGGCTGCAAGTATACAAGAATGATATTGACCCGCTTACTGAATTCAAATTTTTGTTGAATGAGGCTGAAAGTTTACAAGAATAATATTGACCCGTATATTAAATTCAAATTTTCATTGTCATTAACAGAAATACGGAAACCCTTATTCATCGATTAAGGCTTGGGACTGCCTACACAAAACATTTTACACAGAATTGGCTGTGCAGAAACCCGCGAATGTGATTCTCGATTTGTAGACGAAGATATATATCGCCTCCTTCTAGATTGCGCGCATGACGACACACCAAGATGCCGACTGAAATCAACCTTAATTACATTAGATGCTGCACCTTTCAGTTTAAAGAAACTTTTGGGTCCTTGGCCAACAACGTTCTTGCAGAAGAGCGCTTTCAAAGCACTAAATACTTTTCTTGAAGAAAGCGGCACTGTTGGCCGTTATTAACGCTTTTATTGTTGCTTTCATTTCAGTGTCGCTGTATATATGTATATGTTTGTGAATTATGTTATGTTGACTGTTCTGTTGGGACTATATATGGTAATGTATTTACAAGATGTATGTAGCACCCACTGACTACAGACTGTGTATGAGACTAGACGCGATAGTATCATTTCTATCTTTGAGACTTTTTCCTACAGAACTGTGGAGACATTTAACGTGTATATCGCATGTACCATGAGTTTCTTACGTCGTAGTGTTACTGTGAAAACGTTGCGTGACAAGTCCTGGTGCTTATGTGAAAAGGTTGTTTGATATGTAATCTTGAACCCCGTATATTGCAAGATAGAACCATTCAAGAGCTTAGGAGTAGCCGGCGGCTTAATTTGGGCGTCAACATCTCCTTATATCATAGCAATAAAAAAAGTATAAGAATTGTGCAATGTACACAACCTAGCCAACATGGTGTCATTCTTATCCAACAAATTGGCGCCACTGTGAAGTAGTGCCACTCTGAGCAGGCGTATAATTTGTAAACCCTTCGCTTCAAGCCTTTTCTCACATTTCAGCAAATGCTTGAATGAACGCGCTACTTGCCAACACTGACAACATGGTTCGCAACATGGCCATTGCAAGAGTCATTCGTCAGTGACTGTGTTCGACGCAGAAATGTGTCTTCTGTTTACTCTAGTGCTTGATTATTGATCTCCTGACGAGAGCAAACTCTCAGATAAAAGTGGCATTGTTCTCGAAGGCGTTACTGTGATCGTGGTGTGTAAAAAATTATGAAGGCGTTTCCGCAACACTTAAACATGTTCTACAAAGTCACGCATGGTTCCACATGCTTCGTGCCAGAGTATCAATATTTGTAAGGATTTGTTTTATTTGCTACTCAACTATGTTACTACCTTCTTATCTGCACAGCAGAACATGCTTTATTCTAGCAGATAGCATAGGAGTTGTCTCGCACGCTTGCGCGTGCCTTAAATGTAGGTTCGAATGACGCTGGTAAACTGAGGACAATGAAGCTGATGCCACCGTGTACTTGCAGAAAATTTTGCGACCTATGGGGAGCTCTAATGCCTTCATTGATTCATCGACCACCGCGCTGTCACCGATAAGAGAAAGCGGCCTGAACGACGCGAATAGCGCGCCCTTGACGACAATGCGAGCACGAGGAAACAGCGAAAAACAGAAGGGAGCAAAGAGCATGCCGTATGATAAAGCTTCATACACATTCTCCTTTCCTTCCTTGCTATCCGTTACGGCGCCATGACGTGACCGCGCGCCTAATGCTTTATAGTTCCAAATCCAAGCGTCTGCAAATGAATGAAGCAAATGGTTCAAATAGCAGGGAACGTCAAAAAAGTCTATGCGTTTCCTAGATTGTTTACTGGCGTTCGCTGTTTATGGCAGCGTGATAATGCACGTGCGTGCAGTGGAAGAAAAATGCGACAAAATAGTGCATAAAGGTGCCGATATGCATCGTGCGCTGCTGCAGCTGCAATGGCTGGGAACTAAACTCCGCAGAACCTTCTCGTTTTGAGGCAGTTCAAATCATCATATGCGGCGTCTTCTCCCATAAAGTCAAGGTGTAAGCGTGGATGCAGTAAAGTACGTTGGCTGTTCGATTCATGTGCTTGTGTCTAACGAAAATGGGGCTCTTCAGTTTTCTACCTAGTTCACTGCAATAGTGAAAGTCGTGACTTTGGCTGGATTAATGTTTTCAGGTCGCATGCGAGGGTCTCTTGGCCAGCTGCCTGCTCCTATAACTTCACCTACAGTATGCCATTGGTCAAAACGATGTCCCACATTCGCCACCATGACCTTGAGTGGCGCCGGCTAACACTGTACAGGGTTATATCTTGTAATCATAAACAATCATCCATGTAGGCGTAAGAACCGCCGCCACCGTAGCATATTTAGTGGTGAAACGCACACGTAATGCGCAAATTGTGGATTTAACTCCTATAGGCGTCAAGTTGTATTTTCGTCCACTTCCATTCGTCCACTTGCATAGCTTAGCATTTTTTACACTTCAATTAAAAGCTACAAATAATTTCTCCTATGATTTGCTTGGCTTGATTATCCCTTGCTTTCATATGGTGGTGGCTAACAAAGATCGGGTCCCTCAGTTCTACTTCTCGTTCGCATGAATGCACGAATGTTTCCTCATTCTATTGACAGTGATGAATAATTCCAGCCAGTGCCACTTTCTCCGAACAGATGCAGAGCTGTCGATATGCGGGTACCATGCATTGCACGACGAAATGCAGCTTGCTATAAGCAAACGGCGCAAGCGTATTGATGCTTACATGCAAACTTCGTGTCATCGATGAAAATTGCGCAAAGCACAACATATTCTGGTTCATATAAATTTTACTTTTACCTTCCATATACGACATATTACAGCACGATTTATACTACAACGATACGAAATCCAGAACTCGGCGACTTATCATCTGGTGAAGACGTGAATTTATATTGGAAAAAAAAACAGAACTTCGAGCAATGTTTTTGTTGCGTGTTCCACTTTTCTACACCTCATTTGAAATACAGCATTACAACAAACATTCATTAATTCTTCTGACTACGAGCTCATTTGGTGCAACAAACACCTAATCACAGCTAGCACCAGCGTATTCCCAAGAACTGCTTTGCAGTGTTCTCACGGCCGTCTTCGACCACGACAGCATTGTCTGCGGCTGCCTGTATATACATGCTCGAACGCCAACACCGACAGAGTATGTCTGCCGCACAACACGCCGCACAATGTGCGAGTGGTTTGAGGGATCCCCCCCAAAATGCTCACTGTTCGATGTGCTTCAGTTTGCATCCCAGCGGTAGTAGTGAGCAGTGTGGCGTTTTTTTTTTTCGTTGTAGGCTGAAAGGGAATCTTAGGAATGTGATGTAGCCTGAAGATGGAATCATCTCGATCAAGGCTTAGCAGTAAGGCCTGACGTAGGCAAGAAGACAGCAAACACAGTTATGAGATTTCAATTGCCGCGAAATGTAGTGCAAGAAGACCACTTTTCGTTGCGTTCACCGCGCAAGATAGTCGCCATGAGGTGTTGTGAACTCGCTGTTGAACGCGGAATGGATCTGACATGAACGCTTGCATTGCAAAATCAGTTCACGCTCTCCAATTTACAGCGATCTTGCGTTAACGTATATCGTGTATTCGAGGGCCTAAAGCTCGAAAGTAGCCTCTGTTTACAAATCACATCACGATTTGTATTTATTTTTCTCGATTTCGTACAGCTCGTCGTGAGTAATAGGCACGAGAAGACAGATCTCCTTTTTTGAGGGTGTGTGCGCGTGTATGTGTAGTTTTCGCACGCAATTAAGAACAATCGATACACAAGCATAGTTGACTCGGTGTCTAAATGTTTAAGTTCCTACTCAATGCCGTACGCAGACGCTTAATGTACGATGTGTATGTTGAGACGGTCAAGTCACTACGAGGTTCGTTTTGTCCGGTAATGATTGCAGGCCGTACGGTATCGATCCGTTCCTGGGAACTGCAACACGTGCGTTTGCTTTCGGAATTCACGCGACTACTGTTTTGCATCTGCGCTTACGAAACGAAGTCAGAATAGCGTTGCGGTTGAATCCCGAGTATATAATAAATAAAGCTTCAGCACAGGACAAAATTACAGAGTGCCTAGCGTTCTCTTGTTTTGTTTTCAATATTTACTCGGAGAGAAATGCGGCGCTGCAGTATACTGTTGTTTTCATGGAATTTGGGGATATGGTTGTTGCATATTGGAAGCTTTCTAGGAAAGCAAGGACGTCGGGAAGACGTGCCTAACCACAGCATTCCTTCTGTTACAACACGTTCGTTTGTTAAAACAGTGTTTAAAATGTAGTTTTTGTTGTTATGGGAAAGCTTTTCGCTTATTGAACCATGCGAACTCGTACTGATTTGTGCAATTGTATTAAAGGGTAACAGCATCGGTGGCCAATAAGGTTGGAAGAAAAATCACAGCCTGCGTTCACTGCACGTCAGTGTCAGATTCAATTGACTGTTCTCCTTTTTTTTAATTTCCTTGTTGCAATAAACGTGAGTAAACAATAACGAAAGAGTTATGGCCTCCCAACACATACATTAAAGTATAATTTCATTGCAAGTAAGGAATATTTCCGCAGAAGTAACCATGTTTTATTGTCATCCACGTTCGAGAGAAGCCTCGGATACCCACAGGTGACACCCACAGTGGCACAGCTCCCATTGGGCAACTCGCACAGATGGAGGAACCGAATTGTTTTCTATGTAATTTAAGAACCCCAATCATACATTGACTGGATTGAGAAACACTTGCGCGTCTGCAACTTAACCCCCCCCCCCCCCCAATAAATAACTTGTTCGAGCGAGCCTTATCGTAAAAACCAAGTAGGGAAATCAAATGACGTAGCTCTTGCTGTGCAATGTGCTGCGGTGTTTCTCACATACGTCCCTGCAACGCCGTGTAATTCAAGCACCGTTATTGTGCAGTTGATGATGGAGCATGCAAAATAATTTAGAGCAATATAATACTTATGTTCAGAGCAATATAATGCTTATGTTCAGAGAAAGTGTGCGTTAGATCGGCACATGTTTTTTTTTATTCGTCATGCTTATACTTTACCTCGTGCGGTGCCAATGTTCTATGGTACATATCAATGTTCTGCCAAAACGATGTGTTAGCCTCTTTCTTATTTCGGCGACATTGTTCTTGCGTACGTGTAAGCGGCTTTATTGCTGAAGTATTATTGCTAGAGTATTGCACTTATTCAGAAATAATGTGATTAGCTGAAGGCATTCATAGAAACATTTCAATTATTAGATCTGTTTGGCTATCGGTGACCAACAAACTTTCATGAGGGAATACAGCAGCGGAAACTATTCTGAAGGGAATCTAATTAAGCATGCATACCCGTGACCAGCCACAAAAGGGGCCTTCTTTGAGCACAGCGCAAGAAAATTTACTCCCCTTTCTCTCTAAACCATGCTGCTCTTCTTAGCAATACAGGTGCCTTCTCTTATGTGTTCGTTTTTGTTATGGATCTGTCTGCGCCTGTTCATGTGAAGTAACACGGACTTAGCACTTTGAGAGAAGAAAACCGAAAATGCGGAAATAATGCTCTTTTGGTGGTGAACTGATCATTTTTAGTATACGTGAATCATCATCTTTAGCCCACATCACTTCGTTACGTTTTTTTTTCTTTCGCTTGGGTTGCCACGCGGCATAACGTTACAGTGGAGTTAAATATAAAGATACAGGCAAGTTTTCTAGAGATACCGCAACAGTGACTTATAAAGTGTGTTGTTTATAGTCAATATTTTCTAGTTTTCAACTTGATCATTGTCAAATTTTACACATTTAAGAAGACTTTGTGAATTGTCTTTGTTTCAAGAAACGTTTAAAGTAGATGGCAGACATCCGCTGCGGGCGCAGGAGTGGAGCACTTCAGACATTGGAGAATGTCTTCGTGTGGTTGCCTCGAAGCACAAGTTATGGTTGGTGTAAGGACCACCCCGGGTCTGAATCCTCTTGGGAGAGAGACTTCCTCCGCTGGAGAAAAATTGCGGGGAATGACGCAGACACGCGGGGGATGAGGGAACGCATGTCATGCCGGATGGTGGAGTTTCGGGGAATGAAATGAGAGCGGGGGCCAGACCGAAGGGAAAGAGGAGGAGTTACGGAAGTAGACAAAGAGTGAGCAATGCGATCCACAAGGTCATTGTTGTGGTCACAACCATGTGTCTGAACCCAGTGGGCAGTAACTTCCATACATGTAGAATTGTGAATTCTGTACATCTCCTCATAAATACAAAATGTTATCGCTACTTATTTGAGACGCTGAACTGCGCCGAGGCTGTCAATATAGAAGTGGTCTTCTATGGAACGCAGTTATGCAACTGAATTTTCATATCTCGTATTATTTGAGCGCAGACTGTACTCGATGCGATAGAAACCCTTGTCAACTTGCCTAACATCAACGTTACAACAATTGCCGGCCTTTGTGTAAAATACTGCCACGGCGAATACTTTCTTGTGAAGGTCCGTCCGCGTATACCGTCTAGAAAGGAAACAATTCTCATATGCTTGCGGTGTAGCTCTTACATTCTAGCACTGCTCCCGATAGTCTACATATATGGTACGGTCAACAAACTTCAAGTAATAACTCCACTAATTACCTCGCTCCTTGTGCCTGTAATTCGAAAGTACTGATTGCTGCACACCGAGGATGAATGAATGTGTGCCTTGTTCCCTTGGCTGTTTCTACTTAAAACTCTACTTCAAACACAGAGCTGGTTATCAGGCGTCAAGCCGGCGTTGCGTGAATTTTGTCGTGAAACAACAGGCAAGTCAACGTCTACAAGAACCTTGTAGAAACGGAGATACGGTTATTTTTTATTTTCTATGTCGGCACTGAACAGGCAAGACAGTATAACGACGAGAGTGACCCTTAGCTGATGCTACGACGTAGTAGCACGAGACCAGTAACTGAAGAAGCACCTCGTGTGGGGAAGACTGTAACAAAATCTATACAATAAACTCTCTGTATATTGAAAGCTGTGCATTGCATATAACGTTAGTATGAGAATATGTACATTTGTAGAAGCTACGGATTCGACTGGCAGTGTGACACGGTCAACCTGTGTCGTCAAGTTACTGCGCGTACTCGAGTTCCACAGAACCTGAGATTTGTTGTTCACTGAAAATAGGTCTCACGTGAAGATAATCTTTTGCGTCAGAAGTGTCATCACCTTCGACTGCTTCTTGTGTGGAGAAAAGTCTTATTCATGTAGAGTTCTTGCACAGATGTGGCAAATGTAGGGCTGAATAAGAAGCAATGACGTAATTGCGTATGCACAGCGACCACTTTTATGTAGAAAGATTACAGCTCCACTCTTGGTGCCTAGATATGTGTTCACCATCTCCCTAAGAGCTTCGCCTTACACGGATAATTACTGTTATTTGATGAACGCCACGGCGCAATAATTTCCGTTAAATCAGTTCGCCCAAACCAGCATGGCTTCCAAAAAAGGAGTTTCATCTGACATAGATCCTGAACACTTTAATAATGATATCAGCTCTATACTGGACTCTAACACTGAAGTTAATGCTCCGTTTTTCACTTCGCAAAAGGATTCCACAACGTACCTCACCACCAGTTGTTTCGAAAAACTGTCGCTACTAAATCTCCAACATCGTGCATTCGATCGGATACGAGAAGTCCTAACCAGCCACCAACAATCCATCTATGCAATTTATCGTGTTCCTTAAGGAACTGTGCTGAGTGTCTTGCTCTTCGTTACATATATTAACGACCTGCCGATTAATCATTGTTAGGAAACATGGTTATTTGCTGATTACTGTACGCTCTATTGCCAATAAAATGTTAATGACTTTTTAACCCTTCAATATGATATCTGCCTTCTCTGCTTCAAAGTAGTATCGATCTTGAATACAAACACGTCACCCCTTTTATGTTTCCTCCATTGGTTACCCCATCTTATCAGCGAGTATGCAATATTTCGCTCCGTTGTCTCATAAGTTAGCTTCTACAAGTACCTTAGACTCGGTCGGTGCCCTAATATTTCCTGGTCCACCCTTATTCATAATATAACGTATGATGCTGACTTAGGTGCCTTCACCGCATTTTTCGACCAGCTCCCTTTCTTGTCAAATTTGGAGCTCACTAAAGTATTCCGTTAGCCCTTAAGTCGTGTACGCCTGTGCCATTAGGGCTCCTCACACAAATCATGCTAAACGCTAGAATCCATCCAAAACTGCACTGCACAATTAATCTCCTCTTAATATTCGTACACCTCCACTATGACAGAACTTAGAAGGGGAAGATTTACATTGATGGATCCTATATAAAGACCTTGCATAAGGAAAATTGTTATTCTTGCTCACCAATGTACAAAAGTTAATGAGGTTTTTTTTTGTTAGGAGAACACCAGACAGGTGAAATTGGAGATCGCAGGGAGAGAGGCCTTTGTCCTACAGTGGCCATAAAATAGGATGGTGATGATGATGATGATGATGAGGATGGTGCCGATGACGACGACGACGACGATGAGATGATGATAATAATGATGACGAGGAGGAGGACGACGACGATGATGATGATGATGCGGATGATTATGTGGATGATATCTATTGACTGTTGGAAGCAGAATTTCAATTCAGGTCTTCAATGCTTTTATGAATATGTTGACAATCGCAAAGGTACAGAAAACAAAACTATCTCGTGTTTTTAGAGTTGCGAATTCATAAGCTGCACGCTTCTCTTTTTTTCTCGCACAAGTTAATGGGAATTAAAAAAAATTCGAGTACGTAAGTGAAAACTCAGTTGAAACAGTCACTAAAATCGAACTTTTTATTTCGACTGCAAGAAATCTCATCCAAATTGGTCCATGGGGTTTGTGATAAATGCATTCATGCGTTTGACATGTATTTTATACGCTTCATTCGAGAGCTATTCATTTCAAACAGATCGTTAAACAGCTCCTCCACGACTGTACACCCCCACCCCTCATGTCTATGCCCCTCGAGGCCCTTTCCTCTGGAAATAAATAAATAAATAAATAAATAAATTCGTGTAAATGTCTGAAGTAGACAAGACTATATGACATGTTTAGATCCTGGGACCAGCCCCTTTTAAAGGTCAAGCTTCGATCCAACGCGCGATAAGTCTCTTTTTATAGCGTGCATAAAACACAAAAATTAATCACTTTGGAAAGAGGGTGCCACTAACCAATGTTTACGAACGGCAAACACTCTTTACTTAGCGAATGAGGATAGAAAACGCTCCACTGCAACAATATCCTTCAGGAAAAGCATCCATTTGTGCTGATCTCCTCTTGCATTATCTATATTCTCGGGCTGGGCATACGTTAACATCTGCGTACAGTCCAACCATGCGCATCTTCCATATGGCCATGCATATTTAACATTATGAAGATTTCATATGGTATGCCATTCCCCACTGTGAACTGAAAAATCAAAAGCAAATTCGGTATGGCGTTATACATTTTCTCATGGATGTATATAATGCAGGAGAAGATGAGCTCGAATGGTTACTTGTTCTGAATGGTCTTGTAGCACAGAAGCGTTTTTAATTATCCACCGCAAGGTAAAGTTTCTTTGCGACTTGTAAATATCGGCTATATATTCAAGAATGCGGCAGCCTAAGGCTGCAAATCGTTGGTGCCTTTGGTGTTAAAGTAATGAGGCACCTTATCCCATTTCCTAAATGGTTTCGAGAAGCAGTGCTATCCTGGCAATACATAATACAGAAGTTTAAAAAGAACAGTGTGTCTGAAAGTTGCATAACCGTGCAAAAAATGTATAATAAAAGAAGGCAGCACCATGTACGCAAGCAGGGGACGATATACACTGGTGGTCCCGCGCAGAAGTAAACCGCTACGCACAGAAACTTGAAACGTTCTTCACAATAATATGTTGCAAACTAACTTAATTAAACCATTGTCGCAGAAAGTCTGCTCGGACGGCCATCTCTTTTGTCCTGTTTCGGTAAACAGGATGGAAAAGTAATCGCTTGTTTCTTTCATATCACCTGAAAAAAAAAAAGAAATAAAACGCACCCTTCTTTTGGCGGACAACGTCGTGACAGTGCAGTTGTCGTTCTGCATTTCTCGTAACCACTCACAAGACCTCAGCTCTTAGGTTTAGCTAACAAAGAAGTAAGCAAAAGTACTATACCTTACAGGAGTTCTTTGTTGATCAAAACCAATCGTCTAGTTGTATTTGCCACAATAAGCATGAAATCCTTATTTTAATTAAGGATTTCAATGATGACAACCATTCTCACTATGGAATTGACACGTTACTCATATTGAGAGCTTCTTAAGAGCCGTAGAATGAAGCGCATATAGGGCACTTAGGCGTCCGCATTCGTTACACGCCTAGTGGAAAAAGAAAACATTTTCCGCGGTCTGTAATTAAAGACATAAAACCCAGCACGATAAATATGAATCGCGCTGATGGGATTGTAGAACACCTGATTACTTTTACTTTATGAAATCTTTCAAGTTTACTGACAGTCGATTTTGTAGCAACTTTACCGCAAACCACCGGCCGAGATACCTTTTGTAGTCCTCCTGTGCATCTTTCCGCATTGCCCGAAGGACACACTGGCTCCCCTTTTTCCTTCTTTCGTTCCCCCCTTTTCCTTGCCTCCAGTTTGGAATAGCAAACCGGCTGCTCGTCGGGCTGACCTCCCTGCTTTTTCTATGATTTCTTCCTCTCTGTTGTACAACAAGCACTGCTTCTTGGCTTATGAACTTGCCTCTCAGTGTTTTTCTTTTTTTTCTCTTTTCAATTTCCCCAACACGTGCAGGCACTTCGAAGCGCCTCGTCGTGCGTGAAGGCCACCAGACGGAGTTGCCGTGCGACCTGCGCGATGCCCTGTCCAACGACTCCCTCGCTTTCGTGCATTGGTACCACGCCCCCGAGCGCGAGCTTCACAGCGGCTCCCCCGGCGCTGGCTCTTCGCTGGGATACGGTTTCCGGGCAGCCATGGCCAGCCGCGAGCCCATCTACACGGTGGACTTCGGGCCAGACCCGGCGCTCAGCAGGGAGACAACTGTCGGAGCCGCTGGTGGCAACGGCGCTTCGGGAGGAAGCGCGGGTGGGCGAGGGAATAACTTGCTGCAGGTGGGTGCCTTAGGCCCAGTATTAGCGCTTCATTACAGGGATTTGCTCTAAAAGCTTTCATAACTTGCTTTATTAAAGATGATATCATATCTGCATTAACTCTTAGAGAATTCTTGTACGTCTTCACTGAAAGAGATATTGTATCTATGTATAGTATTAGGTTCATCGTTCTGTGTGTATATATTTATGTATATGTGCAATTTTTGTTGTCCTAAATTACTTGGTTGGCTCACTTGTGTCAATATATTTGCAAGACGTGCACAGCGTTTCGCTTTGGTGCTGTAATTTGTCTATAGCGACTGCGTAAGCATTGGTGCACAATATGTCCCCAAATAGCAAAGACGCTTGCGAAAGGCGCTTTATTGCCGGGAATATTTTAAGGATTGCCTCGCGTTCGGTCGTGAATGAAGAATCCTTGCGTTTTGTTGAGGCCAGTGGCCCAGTAGTAGCCAACATTTCTAACTTCATCCCTATAAACCATTCGCGGACTCGCCGGTGTGCCCACACCAGCACTTTGCCTCGTGGTATTGACAGGGAACCGCCACTGTTCGCGCCCCCTGCTTTTCCCCTCTCCTTGGTCTCGCGCCTGCTCTGTTACCCATCCATTTCAATCAATGAAATGCGCCATTACGACTTCAACGAATGCGGTCACGCACGGGAGCGATACGTAGTTCCTTTTGGCGTTACTGCAACGAGCAACCCTTACAGCTTCAAGTTCGACCGAAGTCCGTAAGTTCTGTTGTAAGGCTACCATTTCACTGTTTGTATGAATATTGCCTAGCAACTGCTGAAAGAGACATTTTCGAGGCCCAACTGCGAAAGTAGTTTAAGGGAAGCCTCTTGCGCAAGACAACGCGCGCGTTAAATTCACCGCCTTACTTTAGCAAGATTTTCTTTCATTGAACCACCAATCGTTTCAAAGATGTTCAAGAAAACAGTATTTTGAAACTAAAGAAATATTGCGTACATGGCGGTTTATATAGGCAGCAAAAAAACACGTGTTGTAATCTGTTGAATGGAGTACATAGAGTACTGTACGGAATTTATATGACAATATTCAAGCGTTCACGAGATTTTGAAAATTGCTGTTTTTTTATTAAATAGTGCCGCCTTCCGAAAATACATGTGAAGAGATCATCAGGTTTGTTCGTGTGAGGTGGGCCAACGGTTAGTCATGATTTACGAAGCTTTCCTTTTCTAAGAGTAGTCTGTCATGCCATCCACTTTTGCTGCTTAACCTATTCGATAACATGATTTCCTGGCGCCTATTGTGGAGAATTGTGAAACATAGGAAAGAACCTTTCAGTACGTTATGTAGCTTGCATTATTCACGTACCTCTCTTTAACACGGCAACCTAGGATTTAATACATGAAGCCGGCGCGCTTCATTTTCTGTATTGTTTATTTTTTAAATATACGTATGTTGTGGCGAATATATCCGAAGCCTCCCAATTTATCTTTATACGTTCACCTATTTTATCAGTGCGCCAAATATGGTGTTAAAAATCGTGCAGTGCTTTCGCACCGAAGACATTTAAGCCCTTCGCATGGCGTTTGAGGAAGGGGCTGCCTATAATGGAAACGGTCCACTTTTTATGTAGTGGCCATCCCCATAATCTTCAGTATAAGAGGCCTCACAGAGTTTCATATGATTACTAAAGGGAACTGTGCCGCTAGTGCTTACGGCAGCTGAAATAAACGCAGTTCACCTAGCGTAGGAATGAGGGCTAGTACACGGCTTTGCCTAAAGTTCATCCTTCTGGCTTCAACTGGCCTTGTGACTTTGCAATGTGATAATTTTGAGAATGCACTGCGTTACGAATAACTAGATAAACATCATTATAATTGTTCGTTGGCTGTATTGGAGCACAGGACCTCTAGCACAAAAGCGGGACATTCAAATTATAACGCCACGAAGGGATGGACAAGAGGAGACACTGCAAGTAGCAGCGATTATGCGTGCTTGCAGTCTTCCGTCGGCACCGTCGAGACATGACTGGACATTCGAGGGAGCAGTCAATCAAGACAAATTTTTAAGATGTTATAAACAAGGAGAGAATAAACACAATGGTCATAAAAATTTGGAGAAATGAATTTCAGTGAAGTGAGTGGTGATAAGATAGGTGGATAAAAGCTACAATAGTCAACAGGGAAATCGTTCTGTTACACTTAAAGAATGAAACGCTGAGCAACAAGTCTTTGTGACGATAGCGCACTGTCGAGGCCCCAGATGATGTCACTACGGGTATATTTATTACTAAGCCAATTTTGCAAAGTGGAGCTTCGAGTAATCTCATTTTCAGGTTCAAATGTCCTCAGCACGATAAAAATAGGTGCGCTATCGATTCAATTTCTTTACAGTTCTCAAGCAGAGGGGACATCATCGGACAAGCTCTATGTATACGAAAATTCATTTGCGGGGTGCGACAGCGTAATCTGGTGTATTGAACTTCCAATTCCCAAGAAGAACACCACTCTTTATTCCATCTAAAAACTTAGATGATGAAAGTCTCAAGATGTTATCAGGGATAATTTTTTAAAATAATTTTGTATGCATAATTTTTTTGTATCCCTATGCAGTAACGTAAATTGAATGCGGTAAAATAAGAATCAAAGGTCCATTTAGAGATGCTCTGGATAGTCTGCCATTGCGTTTAAGTATAAGCCACGGAGGCCTGGAACCCACGGTACACAATTTTTTCGTAAAGTTGTAGGGACTAAATTTTAGAACACACTTAAGATACCTGTATTTATAGCCTTCGAAAGCGACAAACACACCAACAGAGAATCTGTATCTACGACAGCTATAAGACTGATACGCAGGAAGTTTGCGTAGTGCTAGAAGAATCACAAAAGGTTCTGGTTAAAAAAATATAAGCGCAAAATCTCGAAGGCGAGTATAGAAGGACTAAGAGGAGGAGAGAAAATGCCTTCCCCCGCCTTCTACTTAGGCATTGAACCATCAGTAGCTATTGCTTCGTTCCAGGTGAGAAAGGTAATCTTGTAGTTGCCCATTTACATATTGAGAGGGCAATAGTATACCGTTTTATTGGAAAATACCATCAAATTCCAGCTGAAGGCCTACCTTGAATTGACTTTGGTAAATACGTTGAATTTTCCCAGTCAGTGTTGTTAGCTGTACTTGTACGAATACGATCAGATGGGTGTGCGTGTAGTCGCGGTGGAATATTGCGATACACTGTACATTCTTCAGTAATAAAAACATACATTATTCTTCGTTGATGACTATCGTAAGTTTTAGGCACCTTTTGACTGTAAGGAACCTGCATCTTGTTTTTAAACATGATATTTGCGTTTTCATATACCGAAATCTCCTTTCCATAAAGTTAGAGACCAACGCACAATCGCAGGGCTTGCCTCTCTGATAACATGAGAGCCTGAATTTGTGTAGCTGGAAAGCCGGAAAACAAGAAGCGCCCGGATACGCGTTCCACCGTTAGCACGGAAGCCGGTCTTCTTCGTCTTCAGGGGCGCGCCTGCGGAATGGAGCGTCACCGCACAAGGTCACACCAGGCCTGACAATAAATTGCATTGCGTTAACCGCTTGTTCGTCTCTGCCACTCTTGAGGATTCCCTGGAACGAGCTCTTATAGTACGTTAGGAGCCCGTGGGAGTTGGTGGCGCCATCTGGTTCCGCGAACAGCAACCCGCATTCTCATTTCTCGGCAGTCCATTTGTGCGTTGGCCTGTCTTTCCGTTGAATTCGGGCACCGCGCGCACGGGTGAAACTCGCCTCTGAACACTGGAGTGTTGGGATCGGCGCAAAAGTTTGCTACATAGCCCCAGAGAAGACGAATTTTCGCCTGAGCACTTGGAGGTCACTTGTCAAGCAGAACCAAGCCAGGTGAGCTATCAAGAGTTCCTAGTCGACCATGAAAAGTATCTGGTGTAGTCCTGCATATCTTTACCTCCAATCGTACGTTTATTTCCCGACAATAGACGGGTTTTTACTACAGGTTGCGTTGGGGTGTCAGAAATTTACACTTTCAGCGCATATACAATAGATCCGAATTTTCAGGTTGAGTAGCGAGTACGGCGAAAGAACGATAATAGGCACAGAATGTCTGTGATACAGGCGCCTAGTTTCTTCCAGCTATATTTATTTATTGAATGTGCAAAGCTGACAGCGAGGGCCAAATCTTCCCTCATTCTCTGTGGCCGGGTACGAAACTGGCAATCTCCTCAGCAGCAGAAGGTAATATCCTCTGTGACGCAGCAATGTTTTCTCAGTGATTCATGCACATGTTTAGAGAGTAACATTGACCTAGCAGTCGCGAGATTAGGCTCTACCAATTCACAGATTCAACACAAATTGAGATTACACAGGCAAACAAGCCCTTTAATTCAACGAAACAACACAAAAAACACCAAATAGTGCGCAGAAGCGACTACAATGTTGCTTCAGATATAAGAAAGTACTAGGTTGTCCGTAATCTTCTTACCTTTAGCGTATTACCCGGTCCACGAAGCCGGGCACGGAAGTAGCGTAAAACAGTAGCGGTGATGGTAGCCACATGTTGTGACACATAGTTTTGACTACAACGCATTCAAAGAAATTGTTGCGTTAGTCTTCTCGTTCAAGGAAAATCACAAAATGACTGCACGTTGAAGATTAAGTCGTTACAGCGCTTTACTACTACATTTAAGTAGAAATCTTAGGTAACGGCGAGTTTTGTCACAGCGGAGGCTTAATTTTGCTTCTTGGACGAGAAGTCGTCCGAAGCGATGACTGACGACACGCCACCACGTGCGTCGAACACGCTCCTTCGCACTGCGTCTCGTAGGGATGCATTGTAAGGCTTGCAACGTAGCCATGGAGACGTCCGGTTCCTGGTCCTCTAACAGCGAGCCAATGGACTCCGACAATGACTACACCGTCGTGGAGGGCAAGCGACTGAGGAGAAAATACCGCAAGACAACCAAAGACGTGAGTGAGCAGTGCACCAATGGGGCGCCGACTCCGACTTACAGGATTGCTTTTGTGCCGCTCGACGTCTCTAAGAATTTAAATTCTCTACACAGACAGATACTTAACACCTACCTTGGTAATGTGGCTCCGAAAGGAATTAACGATGTGCGTTTCAACACCAAGAAAAATGTAGTCACAGTGGAAGTAGTGACGCAGGCCGCCCTAGAAAAATTGAAAACTGTGCGCATACTAGGACACATAGAAGTCCGGTCGTTCGTCGAGCACAGTGGTCGCACTAGGGCAGGTGTTATCTCCGATGTCGTGATTGACATCAGCGACGAAGAGCTTCAAAGGCTTATGTCTTCAATAGTGAAGGTCATCAATTTTCACCGCTTCGGTCGCTCGACAAGCGTCAAGCTTCTTTTCGAGGGAGACACGCTACCTGATCATGTCCTGGTGGGATACGTAAGACACCTGCTGCGTCCTTAAGTGCCCCGACCATTGCAATGTCACAAGTGCCTAAAGCTAGGCCATGTCAGCGCTGTCTGCACAGGCCACACGGCATGCCTCCGCTGTGCCGGCAGCCATGACATATCTTCATGCACAGTAAGACAAACGAAGTGCTCGAATTGCGATGGACCCCATGAGCCCAATTCGAAGGATGGTCCTAAACAGTAAAAGGAGAAAAAGAAGAGATACTGAACCAAATGAGCAAGACAAGTATGTCCCACAAGCAGGCGGCAGCGTCAGTGCAACACCGGAGGAGACGAACGCGTCGTCGGCGTGGACAAGCTGTAGGTCCAGACGAGCGCTTCCTGGCTCCAATTCCGCAGGTCCAGCAGAAGGTTATTGAATCGGCATCGATAGATCTCTCCAAACCATTGCTTCTAGCGAGCCGCGCAAGCCCGGAACCGAATGTATGTCCACGCTTACCGCCACGCACTCGGGCCTCAGACTGTCAGCGCGAGCAAGGCCAGTGCACTCAGATATCACCGTCGGACTCTGCCATCAAAGCCATGCTGCGACAAATAATCGTTGCCCAGCAGCTGCTACTGTCCGGTTTAAATACGCCAGTGGCGCTAACAGCGGCAAAAACTATGAACGCTATTGACAGCCTCTTTGCTACGCTGCAGTAACTTATACCTCTGCCAGCGAAGATGACTGTGCTGTGCTGTGAAGTGTGCACGTACGCATGACACTGAAACATTATGCTGTGCAGCCCTCATCATATTCACCACACCACCACCTTCCTTACTCTTCACATCCTATCTCTCTTATTGCCCCAACCCCTTCCCCAGCGTGGAGTAGCAGGCTAGAGGCATTCCACTCGGGCCGACCTCTCCACCTTTCTTCCATTAAATAGTATCTCTCTCTCTTACGTAACGGCAGTATTGGCATTGTGTGCTTGTTAATTAATATCTGCATCACAAGAAGTCGCGAGCAGCATTGTTGCTACTTTACAGCTCTTCAATAAACCAGTACTCCGCAAGTGCTAATACGCTTACGGATAAGCTAAAACTGTCTGAAATGTATGTCCGCGCACGCAGGTCAGCCGCTCTGCAGGACATGGATGGGTGGGGCGTGCCTACTTTTCCATCATTGGCCACCCGGCCAGTCTCAAGGTGAACAGTGTACGCTTCGAGGACGCCGGTATGTACACGTGCACGGCAGTGTACCGGGACGGCGCCCGCAGGAACTCGACGGTGCGGCTTCATGTCGTCGGTGAGTGCATTGGCTTAAGCGCCTTGGAGAACCCTGGTCTCTTCGGCCTTCCATAGCACCTCAGTAGCGCACTGTATGATTCGGAGTTGTTGGGTGCCGTTTTTCAACAGGCAGTGCTTTTGTGTATCACGCCATTGAGGTGGCCATATTATAGGGCATACGCGACATTCATTAAAGTGGCTTTGACGCTCACCTACCATTACGTAACCAGGATGGCGGTTTGCAGGTACGAATTGTAATATAGGTGTCAACATGCGGGCTGCTGACGCCGTTCCTACTACCTTCTATCCTTCCCGCCACCGAAACTTTGAAAACGTGTCTCAGATTTATTACTGCTGCTGCTGATGATGATGCTGGTGATGGTGACAGTTTATTGGTATCCAGCTTGAAACTGACTGGTCACAAACAGACACCTAGCCACCTACTTCAGATATTAGGGTATGCGATACATGATTCTCATTCTAGCAGTTATGTGTACATCTCTTTCATTTCTTACTCTACCTTAAAGCTTCCCTACCAGACCAGTACCGCTACCTGTCTTTAACGGATCCGGTCGTATTAATCTCTTTCCTGTTTTTTTTTTCGCCAGTACTCTAAACGTCCCTTTGTTACCTCGACTGCTGACCGGTTGATCTTTCCACTCAGTTTAAATCCAAGCGCTTCTGGAATGTGTGCTTTACCTACGGGTCTCAATGGGCAAATGCCTTCGCAATCCATTAGGACGGGCTGAGTGGCCTCCGATTTTCCCTGGAGCAGGCACGTGCCTATCAGATGGAAAGTCATTTTGCTGAGGGAAAATAACTTGTGTTGGCAGGCCTGCTTATGGAATTTCCCAGATCCGCTATTGGATTCGCTAAAGCTTGGTTAGCACTTTCTAGTCATTAGTTGAACTGCTGACTTTCTCGTCAGAAACGTCAGAGCACTACATTTCCCAACCTCATTTAAAGAGTTAAGCAATCTGTCGTCTGCAGTTTAAAAGGCCCCTGGCAAGGCCACATAGCAAATTTCAGTTATAAGCTGGAAATTGTTACGCGAGCTCTAGGGATCCTTCTGCCACAAGAATTTTTCAAATTGGTTCATTAAAAGCCCAGATATAAATACTTAAGTGTCGCGAGTTCATGATTTCACGAGACGAGCGCCTCTGACCAGAGAGGCACTCTCTCCACTTGCCCCGTCAAGCCTCCGCCAGCGAAATTCCTTCCCTGCGTTCTCCCGTACCGGAGCTCGAGGATCGCGTGACGCATCGGTCACGGGCCTTGCCTTCAATTATTATTTCCTCGCATGTTTGCTGTGCGGCGCACTTCCGTTGACGGCGTCACGCGCAAACTGTTGCGTTTGTCTCCTTTTGCGCAGCACACGCTTTTCCGCGCTGTGCACGAGAACACTTGACTGGCGGTGTAAGTTAGCGCTACACGAATACTAAGGCAGGCACAAACGATTCGTAGAGAATGATCGGGCGCTGGAACATAGTAGAAAATGATCTACTTTTGTTGTCTGCGCTCGCGACTGCATGAAGCGGGAACAATCATACAAAAGGGAAGTACTCTTGCTGCGTTGTAAAGTAAAACAAAAACACGCAGACATTCTGTCTGTGTATTTTATTATTTCTCTAAACTATAATTTGTCTAATAAAGCAATATATTCGCAATATTTCTAGCAGTCAGGTGTCCCTCCGAGGAACTCACAGCTGTGCGATATGCGTACGCGCACTTGTGCGATATACGTCGACAGCGAGAAGAAAGGCAAATGGCGCCCGGTTTGAAATTTAAGCTCTTTCCTTGGTGCGTAGCGACGTGGTGCAATACTTAGCAGATACGATTCAAGCGCTACGCATTCTATGCATGGCGCTTGTACGCTCAATATGGCTGAACCTGGCGAGGGGCCCTTTAAGCTTGCCATTATTACCTCAAATGGTGTTTTCAAAATTACTCATTATATTTGAAGCGTTGACTTGCCTAACTGTTCACTGAACCAATGGTCAACTTGTAATGGCAAAAGTGGTTCACGAATCATAGAAATTAGGAATAGAACAAAAGATAAAGAAGGTGCCTACCAGAATAATTATCTACGTAGGGCTTCACCATCGTTAGCACATGTTATCTGAAGAGCTTAATGGTTTCGTATGCGCATGACGCAAGCACCACATTTTCTTTCTTATACTTAGTGCAAACTTTTATCCTTCGTGCCCCAGCTCTGAGCAGGTTTTAACGTGATGCGTTTCACATTTCTGAGCGACAATTGCTTAAACACAAAACATACCTGGGAATGCGGGGAATTCTTTAGCTGCTCATCTTAGTCGCTGTTGTCTTTCTTCGATAACTTCAACGCTTCCATATTGACAAAGAATTATGTGTGTTTATCTTCGAACTGCTATATATATATATATATATATATATATATATATATATATATATTCTAGTAAAAGTAAAAAAAAGTTGAAATGCGTAGTAAAAAAGCGAATCTTGTTCAACCTATATCTGTTCCTCTTTAAGTTAAATCAGGTGCTATTCTAACCCTAGGGGAAGTTAATTGCGACTTACGGTGCAAACAGCAGAAGGCAAGATGTCAAGAAAAGAAAATGCTCTTCCCTGCCGGTCCAATACCACGGTGATGTCTATGCCGGAAGATAACGTAGCACAAATTTTCATTAGATCGTAACTAGTGAAGAATACCTAGACACTCAGTATTTCAGCAAACGCTTGTCAAAGACTTTCCTCTTTTACATAGTGTGCTCTGACTAGAGTCATGCTCGAAAAACTACCGGTTCTTTTCAGTAATCTCCATTACTTAAACCGCTAAATTTGTATACGTTCGTCGAGAATATCTGCATACTTGGAGCGACCATTATACTATCGAATATTTCGAAGGAATTACCGGTGAGGCTGTGTCTAGTTGCAAAATTATTTCGTATACTGCCCTCCTCATTTGTTGTACAGGAACATCTAAGTGACTTCATATTAATAGCATTGGGAAGTACACGAAGGCATACGTCACTGTTTCGTTGCTAGTAACGGTCGTAAGGGAAATTTGGTGAAGTGCTTTACTCTACAGCACAGTAGATTAACGGAAGCACTCAAGGAGCCAGTATGTTTCGGTTCGAAAATGCACATCTTTTTTTTTGCAGTTTTCGTACGAGCAATGCCCCGCCGCACATTTGGGCCATATAATATGCGACCTTTATATTGGTAATCAGGCTATTAATCATTTTGTTTTGGTTCACCAGTGAATTGATGTACCCTAGGAACATTGCTGGGTGGTGCTAAAGAAGAACATGGCGCATACGACCGAGAATGCCTCACTGAACTGCATGTATTCACGTGTGAAAGAGCATGCTAATCTTTAAGGCTCGGTCGTCACATCACAGGTGCGATGGTGCGTTCAAATTTTATTTTACACTATGCGAAAACGAAATACAATTTATTCTACATTTGATGTTAAGGTGTGTGACAACTATAAGGTTGAAGTAATTTAGCAGTTTTATCCTTTTATAGCAATGTATGCCAAAATTAT
Organism: Dermacentor variabilis; assembly: GCF_050947875.1. NCBI lineage: Eukaryota > Metazoa > Arthropoda > Arachnida > Ixodida > Ixodidae > Dermacentor > Dermacentor variabilis. Next base: position 159,409,158 of record NC_134569.1, on the reverse strand, counting down.
TTAATGGCATCGGAATTATTGTATTTGATGGCAGGCCAAATTGGCGGAAGAAAGGAAAGAAAGCCGCACCTAGAGCGTTTGAATCGTTGAACAACAAATCAATGTCGAAAAAGTAACAAAGTGTGGGAAATGCATGGGATAAAGTGCCAGCATTGCCTCATTAACTAGTTCCCCTGACAGTTGAAAATCGTAACCTTTTCCAACGTAATAGTTGGCAAAGTCACAAAGCATTGCAAATGCATGGGATAAATTTCCAGCGTTACCTCACAAAGTGTTTCCTCTGACGTCTAAAAGTCGTAACATTTGAAGAAAATGCATAATGCAGAAAATTGTGATGCGCGTGTACTTTTCACGAACGTGCGTGTTCGATTTTGTTTCAGGACGTAGTTTTACCTCGCGCGATCTTACGGCGGTGCGCAATGTGCGCAGTTCGATGCTGTGCTGAGCACACACACACAAAAAAAGAAAGACGGCTTTTGGTTTCTACAACTTTTTACCTACATGTTTTGTCTAGCGGTTGCTCATGACTGCTGATGAAAAGCCTAAAAGTGTTATCTTAGATGTTCATTTCGGAATAGTTCCTTATAGCGTTCTTTTTTTTTTCCACCTGCATCGTTGGTGATCAAAGAACTGAACTTCAAGAAGACAACATTTATTTGAGTTCTTCGATGTTGCAATTCCTGTGCCCTCATTTTTGTCGCTCCTGTGTCATCGCTCCTCCTAAAACAACAATGTGCCCTGCCGAAAGAGGGCCAGCCATAATAAATATGTGCAACGAAAAATCGAATCTGCGGCCGAAGGCAAAAGGGGAAAAACGAAATGGCCACCGACGCACCTCAGGCACTAGCGTTCGTCATTGGTCAAATGACAAAGGTCTTTACCCCTAGCCGTTAAGGCGCTGATAGCGAAGAAGGAAAGTGGAGAAGTCAGAGGCGATGAGGAGGCGGATAATAACAAAAGAAATGCTAAGATCAAGAAGGCCACGCCAGACCATAAAGAAAAATGTTTGAGGAGAGCATGAAGAATCGAGCGGAAATTGAGGGCAATATCTTCCTCGCCTTTCTCCTTTCGGCGGGGGTCACTTGAGCGTCTCATTTTTGGTCTCTCCGTTTCTAGCTACTACACCTCTGATCGACCATATCAGCCTTTATTTTTACAAGATGCCATTTATTCTGCTTCTGCGTCATTTCGCGCCATTATTGCTTTTCGCCGAGTGGCGTCAGAGGTCGTGACCCCTTTTTTGTTGCGTACCAACCGGGGGTCAAACGAAGGGCACGAACTCGTAGCGAAACAAAAATCGTGCGCCAGACTATCAAGGATCCTTATGGTACCATTCGGGAGATAAATCGTTCTCGGATTATTCGACTGATAGGGTAAAGAAGGAACGTCTGCGTTGATAGCGGCACTTGAAACTTAGGCACACTGCTGATCTGGACGGCTTATCACTGTATTCTAGAAAGTTCCTCCAGTACACATGCCGGGGGAATTCCTGAAGATCAATGACAGCGCCACCCCTCGACTGAAGTAATCTGCGCACTTCGGTGACAATACACAATCGCTGCTTGTGAAACGTTGGGCTAGGTAGTTTTGGCGTCTGTTCGAATGCATATGAGTGAACGTTTGCTTGTAGAGAACTTCACGTCGAACGAATAACCGGTAAATGTTATCGGACAACACCGTGTCCTTTGACCGCCGTCCGTGTCTGCGCTACACCTGGCGGAGACGTGGATGCGCACGTTCACGAACGCGCACGTGAAACGCTGCGCAGAGAGCGTGAATTCGTTGGTGGACACCAAAATAGAAAACGCTTGTTTTCTTCTTGACATCGTGGTGCCTGTAAGTGATTGGTGGGTGTCTAGATTGCTTTAATGCGAACGAGTCACTGGAGTAATGTTTGAGAAGTCCTTGTGAGTTATACATAGCACATACAAGGTGTCTTTGGCATTCTCCTTGGAGGGTAAACTTTGTTTTTGTTGTCGCAGGCTTTTCTGTTTCTTGGTTCTTGTACGGTACGGTTAGGATTTTCATGTGAACGCCTGGTTTTCCTGTAGCGATAGTAAGATTCGAAAGTAGCGATGGGCATCGGCTATGAGGACCAAATAAAGGGTGCACAGTCTGAACAGATGCCAAATTAGACTGAGAGTAGAGTTTTATATGGTGATAAAGCAGAAGTAGCCGAAATGATATGTTGCCAGTGAGCATAGGCGCGTCACATGGTAGTAGGCAGGGCCTGAGCACTGAACTAGACTTGCGGGTTACAGCTCCACAGAGCCAACAACGTCAAGAAAATGGCCCAAGAAGCAAGCTGTTTGAGAGGCCGCCAATAAGAAGCCAAGCTGGCAGTAGACACCATTTCTTCATTCAATGATGGAGTAATGCAGTGACGGGCACGAATTTTTTGCTCGTCGTTACATGGTGGCCTAATTTCAGTCATTTACAAGCCTTTTTTTGTGCGTGTGTGTGAAACTCCTATAAAAAGAATGCTTTTACGCTTTGCAGCAAAGTGTCAAATGCTTCCATATTTACCTTAGCATCTCGAAACACATGCCTGAGAGCATGCCAAAAGCTCGCGCTCTTTTCCAACCTCTGAGCATCTCATGGCAGTGTTTCTAAATCTTGCTAAAACTGGCTTGTGCGCAGGACATTCGCCAGCATGACGCATTCTGCAACTGCAATGTACATTAAGCGATTACCACAGGTTTTGCGCAAGCGTTCTCGAAATATTAGGAAAACCTACCCGCAGATATATTCAGTACATGTCTAACAAAAAACTTTCTCTATTACAATGTAAATATGAACTCTCAACGGATAGATACCATCTAAAGAAATCGCTTTTGTTTTAAGGCGTTGGCTTCTCTTAGCTCGTTGCCCGTTTTGTGCCGTGGTTCCGTCGCCACGGAGAGAAGCGAGTGGGAGAGATCAAATAGACAAGAGAGCCACCAGAAGGCGCTTTCTACCCCACCAGGTGGCGTCGCCTTCCGCGTATCACGAACGTTGAAGCTCCCCGATGACGCACGTCATCGTCCCATCGACGTCATTCCTTCTACTTCCATCCATCGTAATCACGCTGGCATCATTCAATCCTGATTGTGATGGCCTTCTCCTGTAAACATCGTCTTCATTGTGAGAGATGCAGTTCTCGTCATACCGTCGTCGTCACGGCGTAGTCGCGATGCCGTCGTGGTCGTTCCATTGTGGTCATTCCAGCTTCTTCATCCGACTATCGTCTTATGATCGTTGTCATGCACTCGTGACCTTGCGTTCGCGGTCACGCTGTAGTCGTTATATAATGCCACAATTTAGAATCAGTCATCCAGTTGTTGTCATGCCGTCGTCTTCATACCGCCTTCGGATGTGCCAGTGTATGTTTATATGTATAGAAAGCCGGTAAGAACTTGAGCATCGGAGAAATGCGCGCAGAATAAGCGATAACGCTATAAAACATGTTTTAGAAAGAAATGTCATAGAGAAGACCTATCTGAACTTGAATCTAACGCTTAAGCACTCGCTTTGCACATTATTAACCATCCCGGGAGTTTTATTGTCAGCAATGTAATACTGCTGGAATGAAACCCGTCACTATGAAGGTGCAACTAGCGCGCATTTTTTCTTTGCGCTTTGTTCAGTTCAAGTCACTTGGGGGCAATTTTGGCTTGTACAGGTGGAGTTGGTACTACACTGACGACCAGTCTCATAGCCACGTAACATGGCGCCTTCGAATGAGACCTAGAATTACACGTAGGGGATGCCTTACATAGAAGAAAGTGATGCCCCTCATATAAACGTATATATAGGATGCGACGGTTGAACTTTGATTCTTTGCGATAGTGGCATTGCACTGCTGCATTTTTACCTTTTGAACATTTATCTGCCTGGCCGAGGAAAGAAGTTTGTTGTGACCTGTGTCAGTTTGGGAGCAATAAAATTTTTAGGCACCTAGAAAATCTGAACGCACTGTAACATCAGACGTGACAGAAAATATTCGCAGGTTAACGGTATCTGGTCAGCTTTCTTATTTTTTTCTATAAGGGCGGTTTCGAAAGAGATATTCTGCAAAGTGGGCGTTAGCAAGTAATGTTGCGTAAAAAAACAAAATAGGTTGACGGCTTTTCAAGTTATTAAAGTGTTTCAGCAGCGATGCAATAGCCATTGAGGCTCCTTCCAAATACTTGGACGCATATATTTTTTTCACCCATGATAAGTGCTTTATATTGTGCAGTTGAAGCAGTAGATAGTGAAAGTATCCCAACATATTATATAATTGAGAGAGAACTGACAATACCTGAGAACGTCTCCTTGAAAGAACTTTTCCTTGAATTCTTCTGAAATGATTATATATATATATATATATATATATATATATATATATATATATATATATATATATATATATATATATATATATATATATATATATTCATTAGTTTGTTTACCACACCGAGTCACCGTGAAATGCTTACGGACCTCCGTATCCGAGATAAGAGGCGAATATATTTGAAGCGTAAGTGCGATGCTTGCTACTCAGAATTACGAGCAATGGTTTTATGGGAGACGTCACATACTGCTCGTAACTTGCACGTTACTTGAGATCGCGCGGTCTGCAATTATTCGACGATGACTGCATTGTTCGAAATGTGTTAAGCAACGTTAAGTGCTTCGATGCGTTTCCTCGGGAGAGAGCCCTAACCAAAAATGCGCCTCGTTCATTTTCCATTTACTACAGCACCGCCTGAGCCGCCGGTGATACGAGACGGCGAAGGCAACGAACTTCGAGGGACGGTTGGTCCGTTCAATGAAGGAAGCACGCTGGCATTGGTGTGTGTCGTCTATGGTGGTGAGTGGGATGTCTCTTCATGACATATTCTGGGCAAAGCGCCATTTTTTTTTAAGAAACCCGGAAAAACAGATTTATTCGGCTGGTTGGCAGCTGTGTTGCTTAAAGTTAGCAGAAAAAAGAAAGACACCGAAATACCATCCTTACTTTTTATTGTTTTCCTAGCTATCGAAAGCTACGTTGAATTGAAGCGTTGTGGCCAGAAGTATAAACGTACGCTCTTATTACTTTCTTTTAGGAGATGTCGGAGCATTATAAGACGTATTTGGAGTAATATTGCTCGGTGTTGATCTTGCATGTTAATAACGAAAGGAGAGGGGGGGGGGGCTGCGGCGGTTTTCTTGGTATACAGCTTAAGGTACTTCGATTTTATTCAACAGCGGTTATGGCCAGAAGATATTATTATTTGAAACTATGCGCAAAACAACTCGGTGCAGGGAATCCCGCCATGACTTTCCCAGTTCTTTTCTAGGCGACATGTTTGGTACGCGCTGGCAACTCACCTTTATGTAAATACTTTTTTGAGAAAGATACACAAGTAGAGTTACCGTTAGATAGAAGAAAATTGGAGGTTTCCGCACGAATGGAAATAATATCAATTTGAACCTTTATACGCACAGCAAACGTACACAACGAAGAAATAAATTTGGAAAGTTTTCCCTAAACCTCATGGCACCCAAGCTAAAAGCTAAAAGCGAAGTGGCCGTGAAGACTTCTCACATATAGAATGTAAACCTTGGAGTTTTTAGATTTAGATGTTCTTCGTGGGAAACAAACGAACTGGTTCCTTCGCTAGTGCCTTTAATCACCACGTTTATGCTAAATTATAACTGTGCGTGTAGTCTAAACAGTCGTTGCATGCCCGACGTGAAGCAAAGGGCGATTCATCGCTGTCATATTCAATTGGAACATTCAACATTTCACATTCTTGGCAGTAGGCGCTCATGGCCAGCGAAAATCCTGACATGGATGTATCCAGATATTTCACATATTTAGTGCGCAAGATATTGATTCCAAGGACACATAAGTTTTAGGTTTAGTTTCGCTGGTGTGTTCCACGGGCACGTGTAGGAAAGCAAATTGATGTCTATATGCTGCGCATTCTCATGAAGGGCTTGCCAACCGAGTTCCGCAGTTACTGTGAGATTACCGAGTCACTATAATCGTCAGCTGCTCGCTGAACATCTTCCCTGCACAAGCACAGACAGTAACCAAGTGCCCATTCTCTTCTCGTAGGAAAACCCAAGCCAACTCTTGTGTGGAGCGGCATGCCGGACGGGATGATGGCCGAGGTGCGCCCCTCGTCCGAAGCACAGCTCACCACCTCGACGCTTCTCATCCACTCGTTGAGGAGGGAGGACCTGCGTTCGACGCTCTACTGCACAGCGTTCAACAACATATCGTCGCCAGCCGACACATCCGTCACGTTGGACCTCAACCGTGAGTCGCTTGGGTTCATTCTCTTAATTGCATGGACAAGACCTCGGTTGCTAGGCGCAATCCGAACGTGATGGTTTTTGTCCGTATCAGGCACGTACCCACGATTTCTTTTTTTTCCTGGGAGGGGGAGGGGGGGCGATCCAAGGCAAGTTTTCTATGCAAATGAAGGGGGTACCTTTACTAGGACAAATGTGAATAATACCCACCATTCGCCATAAAGACGCGTAAACACGCAATAGAGAAATGAAATAAGGTGTTTCTCAAAAGTAAACTTGTGAGATACAGCTCTCCTTTACTTGGCAAACAAGGAACCGCATCAAATGGACTCGCGCAGGAAAGAAGCCAAGGAAGAACACTGCCAAGAACATGTAAACAAGCAAAAGTGTAAAATAATGATTTCTAGCAGCGTTTTTTTAATTAGTTCTGGAAGAATTACAGAGAAATATATATTTGCAGGACAATGAGTTCTTTGAATCCCTCGTTTACTCCTCTTCCATGTTCAGTGCCAAAGCCGACTCGTATTGTTATTTCGGAATTTGCGTAACGATGCGTCGCCTTCAGTCCCGTACAGCCGCGTAGAGCGCTGGGCGCTGCTGCTCTAGACGAACTGCGCCCACCGCGCAAAATCAGAACGACCCACATAAGCACAGCAAAGAAGTGGCTATGTCAGGTGGCTCGACCGATAACTTTAGAAGCGTCATTCAAGATACACTGAGTTGTGCGCCACTGCCGGTGGCGTCTTCTCTACTTCCTTTTTCAATAAAAAGATGTCTGTCCGTAAATATTTTCGCAAAGAACGATTAAATGCGTTAATTTTCGCTTTTCCTTCCTATTTGGCTGTTGTCTCGGTCCTCCCTCTTTGTAGATCGCTTAATTTCACAACTCCTTGCGCCTGTTGTTTTCAGGTTATTTATTTATTTATTTATTTATTTATTTATTTATTACAGAACCCACAGCGGGCCAGTGTGGCATTACAGGGGGGGGGGGGGTGTCAAATAGTATATACAACAAACAGTACAAGTAATTTCATAATGAATGCAATATAATTTACGGTACAAAATACACATCTTGAGCAACACAACTTTAGTCATCTACAGAATATGTTATAATAATGAAGAAAAAGAAAGACACATCGTTAGACAGCATTCATCCTGAGAGCGCAACTTCAGTCATGATAACAACACGTTATAACAAAGAAGACAAAATGCATCATTAGACAGAATTGTCACAGTGTCCGGCGGTTGCCAATTCTGCAAGGGAAGTGCTGTACAATTAGGGAAAAACCAGACAAGGTAACGGGTAACAGACATATTGCTTATGGGTTTAACGGTTATTGCAGGGTTTGATGTTCGACGCTGTTTCGCATTATTTTATTTGCCGCCTTATCTCACCCATAACGCGGCTGTATGGTTCCGAGGATGTGCCAGCGTCGCGGCCATCCGTCACTCGAGGAAATAAGGCAGCAAAAGAAAAAGTTAAACGCATCTGGCGTTTTCTCATGCCGCAACTCGTTCCACGAGCATATAAACTAGTAGACTACGAACTGAATCCCTTTCCTGGTCCTTGGATCAGTCTAAACAAAGAAAGCGGAACTAACGAAGCAACAGCGATGCCCTTGCCCATTACTAGATGGTGACAACTGAACGCATCTCGAGTTATTCGCACGGGCACCGAATCGACGCGAAAATTGCCTTCACACCCGAGGATGTTCCGATATTTACCGCTGTCCACAAGGAGAGAAAAAAGCAGCAAAATGTTGACCGCCGAATAACTGTCGAGTCTCAAGATTGATTTGGCTGCGCTTTAGGAATGGGTGCAAGGAGTGGTGGCGTGGGCGGGAAGAAGGGGAGGGGGGTATTTCGGTGGGGAAAGCGGCGGCTGGCCCTCCCCCGCCCCCTTTGGGTACGTGCCTGGTGCGCATTATAACGTTTGCGTCGAGGGTACGAATGCCTATTCCTGAATACAGCGCAGTACAGATTCCCATGGCGTGCCGGTGAGCACAGAGCAAGCTACGGCAGAACGTATAACTTGTTTTCAGTACTGTTGGCTGTTGGGAAAAATGGTCCTCTTTTTTTAATCTCTAGGCGCATTTAGTAAAGCTACAAAGAGATATTAGGACAAGTTAACAAGTGTACGTGTGTCAAACGCATGGCATAGATAACTCAGTATCATGTAACAGATACGAGGAAGCCGAGTCAGACCCTTTATTAAAGTCTTGTTCATGCCCTATTATTCCTTGTAGTTGTTCGTTTCTTTTTTCACCTGCGAAGATTTTTCAAAAGAGATTACGAAAGTAAAATGCCAAGTATGTTGGTATGCATGCTAACATAATCGCACTCATAACGGAGTACATATTCTATGGCTTTTGACTTTGTACAGTTCTGTCAACGCGACTTCTGTAATGATGTCTGGAACAGGTAGATCTTATCCCACAGATAATATTGTTGGGTAGCCGAAGTAACATGCAAGGATGCCTTTACAATGTCTACAAGAGGCACAACGATGCATAAGCAAGATGGCTGTCGAGGCCGGTTGTACCAACATGTATCAAATCGGAGTCTTCTTACTGACACCACTCTTGGTTCCGCCGTAAAAATATAACTGAAGTAGACAGCGGTGGCATGTTCGGCCAAGGCTCTGTGCCATGGCCATGACAGGCTCTATAATGGCTTTTAAAGCGAAGAATTGTTTCTGGACCACCTTAGTGGTCGAGACGCCAGCATGCAGTGGCCTCGGTTGTCTATAGGTTACGGTGGACCATCGCCAACAGAAGCGACGCAATGCTGTGATGACGCGGCGGGAAACGGTTCACTCTCTGTATGAGATAGTAACGTGCATAAAATGACGCATTGCATCAGGTTGAAATAAATAAACTTGTGCAGAACGCATTCAGTTTAAATACTAAGAAGATGGGAGGGAGGTGCGGGAGGTTTGTGATGGCTCTACTATGCAGACACGATTGCGACAACACAGAAATGCTTACATACAGACCAGAGATAGCAATAATGATACATACTTATCCACATGCACGCGTGTCGTGACGGAATGAACAATATCCGGCCTTCAGTTTCGCATAATGGGACATTTAGTTCCTATTTAATGGAAAGTAGCTGTATTGATCTGCTTGGCTGGAAGGCCTTGCGCTCAATATATCGACCAGCATGCACACATTTTTCGTTTAGCCTGCAAGGAAGTAATAAACGTAGTGAATTTCATAAGGAGAAAGGTCCCTGACAACATGTTTTGAGAATCTTTCTGTTGCAAAACCAGCTAGACGTGCACGCAATATTGCACAAACATTCTATGAATATAATTTATGAAAGTGAGCCCATTTAATAGGATACCTTTGATCGTTTCATGATGTTGTGGTGGATGCAATCTGCAACTCTCTTGCGTGCCGTCGGGCTTTCTCGAATGTTGCGTGCTTCTAAGTTCTGTGGCACGTGATGGGTTGGGTTTCTCTGTGAAATATGCAACAGCCTTTCTAATAACTTCTTGGGCGCTACTGCTTGCAAGAAGGATTTTATCGTTTGGATTGAGCAAGTTTAGCGGAAGGTAGTGTGCTTTTGGCAAAGCTGTTTTGTAGAGCATGCATTCGTATTTCTAAGTAGAATAAATCTCTTGTACGCGAAGCATGTTGTGCGGAGAGCATAATGCGTTTTTCGTTTGAGCAAAGGCGTCTCCTATTCCTTGCCCTCAAGCAAAATTACTTTATTGTGCTTTTATAAAGATAAGAGAAAATTTCTACGTCTCTAGTTTCACAAATACAGGGTTAGAAAGAAGCTCCAGCCATCAGAAAAGTAATCCATTGCGTGCACTTCAGGCGAGACAGTACTTTCCCATGTGACGTGCTACCTTGCTATGGAAGCTGTTTGCAGATACAAGTTACAAGCGTGCATGCTTCAAAATGATTGTGCTTTCACGTGCAGTGGCATATGAGATTTTCTTCCCTACTTAACTGCGACGGAGCAAACAAGCGTTCACGTTGGTCAATAATGTTGATGGCGAATACGCAGTGTGCTCCCGTAAACAGGGCCGATACATGCCATCAAGCAATCGATATTCAGACTTGTTTTGTCATACGTGTTGATACATTATTACAATTTGGACACTCTATTTTGCGTACTTTTGGTGCGAAACGATCAAATGGCTCATTCACCGAAAAAGCCGGCATCTGTCGTCTGGATGATCGAAAGCCGGCATTTAAATTGCTATTGGCTGCGACGCCACGTCACGAGCACGTCTCATCGGCGCAGAGTGGGCGAAGCGGAATAGCTGCTGCCTCGCCATCGCACCAGGTGTCGCGAGAGGGTATCGCCTCGACGCCACGCAAACCTCGCTCTCGGGAGCATGCGTTATTCGCGAATTGCTTGGCCGCACAAGCTGTCGCCTGCGTTCTAATGTTATCTTCGACTGGTCGGCTCCATCCCCCGAAGCGGAGTCGGGCAGATCCGCCGTTCCCTGAATTCGGAGGCAGAGGACAAGCGCGCAAGCCGAACGTGTGACTCGCTCTCGGAGGAGAATAAGGCAAAGGCGAAACCAGGTGGCCACTGGCAACGTCCTATGTTTCACCTATCCAAAGGTGCTGGCGCTGTCGGGAAAACCGGCGGATGCGCCGTGGGACGAGCATTCGTCGAGACGCCAGCATGCAGTGGCCTTGGCTGCCTAGGTTACGGTGGAGCGTCGCCAACAGAAGCGACGCAGTGATGTGATGACGCTGCGGGAAACGGTTCAATCTCGACGACTGCTCCTACAACAGGGTTCGGAGCGCCTCAGAGCGCTCGACGATGCAGCAGAGTGATCACGAATCAGTCGAACGCAGGGCACTCACGCTCTTTCAATCAGCCGAAGGCAACGCCGCTTGCGAGAGTGCTCTAGAGCACTCAGAAACGACCAGCCGAAGATTCCGTGCGTCGCTAAAGCCAAATAAAAACGCGCCAAGGAATAGGGAGCATCCTCATCATATTCTATGGCGGTCGGGTGAGGTAGCACGACATCATGGATCAAAATACACCGGCTTTGTGCTATCTAGGAGGTGTCGGCCTCGCTTGCCCTCGAGGGGTTCATAACACGTAGGCCGCAGAGTAGCGTTCCAGTGGACATCAGTGCTTTCGAATTCAAACTCATGAGGATTCCTTAGGTGTCCTAGGATTTTATTTTCATCAAGCATGCGGTCAACACACAGATTATCGTTTTGTTCTTTCTTTCTATATGCCAATGCACTCAGTAGCATAACGGCCCATACTTATCAGTAGCAGAAATCTACAGTAAGCTTCCCCATATATATATATATATATATATATATATATATATATATATATATATATATATATTGTCACGTGGTGGTGAAAGAACACAGTAGCAATACTGTGAACGACAAAACTAACTTTTATTGGGCGAAACTGTGCCCACAAGACAGGCTACACTTAAAGCACAACGATAGCGGCGAACACAGTCGATCGTCGAAAATCTCATCAACGGGTCAAGCGCGTCGGCTTTTGTACATCAATCGTCGAATGTTCCAGACTAATCGTTGGGACCCGCGTGCTTTCCACAAAGTTCTACGCCATTCGCGTCAGGCGATGAAGTCAGATAACATAAGGTGCGGCGACAACAGAAAGCGGATAGAAGCATCGATAACTTTTCAGAAACTTCGGATACATGCAGGCGCGTCCCGCGCTGTCCGATAACATTTTTTAGGCGGCGAAACGTGGTCGCCCGATAAAAATAAGTACGCGTGTCGATATATATATATATATATATATATATATATATATATATATATATATATATATATATATATATATATAATTTTATTGCTTTGCGTGCCTACAGTAGATAAGCCTTGCCATATACTACAACATGTCGCCTTATGAGCTTACAAACAAGCAGCAATTTACCTTTCGAAATGGCATTTAGCAATTTATCATTTTAGCTGCGTAGAAGTAGAGGGTCCATTACGGGACACATAAAATAAGAAAAAGAAAACAGGCATTTCAGCGCTCACATTACCTTCAAGTTGCAATTTCAAACACTGTATCTATATACGCTCCTACTGCTGACATCGATCGCTACTTGTGACATGCAGTGTGTGACGTCAGGAAGTGCTGTGCCACCACTGTGTCGTTTGCTCTGAAACGGTCGGAATCCATATCGGATAGATATCTTGCTCCGTATGGTCTGGTAGCCAAAATCGTAGCACGAGTGCCTAATTTGTATTGTGCTGGAATTTTTTTCTCTTGCACAATGAAAGTAGCACAAATCACAGGGCCCTTCAGAATGAAAATGTTGACTGATTACTGAGGTGCAGACGCAAATGCAAAGAAACGCAACGAGACCACCACGTATTTCTGGCTGTTGCAATATCTCCCAGTGCTCACAATAGACAAAGCCATAATCTTCGAGATTGGCCTCTGCTACTCCGAAAGAACCGTCGCTAGGGCAGCAATTTCATTTCCCCACCAGTAAATGCTGGCCGACTGCTGTAGATTCAAGAACTACATTTAAAAAAAAACTCTAAATCAAATTTTCTACCTCAATGAATGCCCCCAAACTTCTACGGGCCAAGTTCAATGCTATGCGAATGCTACTTAGTGCGTAAATGCGACTTCGTTATAGTGATATTTTGCAACAGAACTGCTTGTTGGCATTGTTGGTCCTTGCTAAAAGACATGCTTTTTGCCGCAAGTCAACACACGCAACAGGAAGACACATAAAGGCAACAGGGGCGGCACTTCCAACTGGTATTATTTGGGCAGTGACCCATGAATATATATAGACACATACACGCATATGCAGGCTGTTCACAAATCTACGTTACGCAGCGGTCAAACAATCTTGTTTCCGATTTGTAGAACAATAGATGTATCACCGATTCAATTTGAGCCTTTCTATTTTATATAGTTAGCTTCCATTAGCTCACGTGCTGTTTGATTTCTCCTTCTGCCAAGAATCCTAATCTCAGATAAACGTGGTTTGCACATGCAGGCCTTGCAGTGCGCTGGCAAATGTGCCACGCCATCTTACACTACATTTAGCTCGTGTTCCCTGGCTCGTTCATTTATGCAGCGTCCAGTCGGTCCTATGTAGGACTTGCCGCACTCAAGGGCAATTTCATACAGCACGCCCATAACGCATCTCCCGTAGGACGTTTCACGTTTCTTGCCGCAGCCTGGCGAACCGGTCTCCTCGCGAGTGGTTCTCGAACAGAGTCGACCCAGTCTGACGCGGCAGGACAGGCAATGAGTACAACATACCGGCCTGCCTCCTTCTTGAGGTTATGGGAGACCTTATGAACATAAAAAAAAGGGAAGAAGAAGTTTATTTACCACATAAGTAAGGAATCAATGCAGGTCTTAGGCTTCTGGCACTTTCTTCCTTCCTCGTGGCACTGGTACCTTTAACCTTCCGTAAAATGCTTGTGGTGGCTGACCTCACCAACGAGTCAGGGAACCGTGCTGCTTTAAGCCGTTTAATCTGATTATTGAACGATGCCTGCATTGTGCGTGTGCACAATTTTCCAAGGGAAGACTCCAAGCAGAGCATAGCAATTCCACGCTTGACAATTTTGGAATGACATGAATTATGCGGCAGCAACCCTTTCTTGGCACGTGGCCCTTTCTTGGCCTGAGGATGCGACAATTCTTGTTATGAAAAGACCTAAGTATAGCACTGAGCCCGACGTTCGTGTGCATGAACTAGCAGTGTTTAATAGAAATATGGCTAGAAAAGCTCCCCAGGAGGACAAAGAAAGGTGTTTGCTTGATGGTGTGTGGTGGTCTAGGAAAAAGCGTTTCAGGGCATAAGTCAAGTCGTGATGCTGCTGTTATGCGGAAGACTGTTAAGTTTTGCAGAGATCATAATCTAGTTATTTTGGAAGCAGACAAAGAGGGGTGTTTTGTGGTACTTCCTAGAGGAATCTACAATGACAAAGCCGTAGAGGCTGTAAAAAAAAACTTTGTACAGATTAGAAAATCTGAATCAAAGGTGAACAGTAAAGTTGTCAACCTATGTAAGGCGTTCAACTTGGAAAAGTTGACCAAAGAGAGTAAGAATCTCAGAGCTACAGCGCTAAACATATTTTTCAGTTCAGAGACGCACAAGTAAAATGTGCCGTTTAGGAGCATTGTGAGCGAACGAGGCAGGTGGCAGTTGTTACTTAGTAGGCACATTCTAAAGGCACTAAAAGCTGTTAAAGTAACTGACACTTTCTCGACAGGCAATTGACAAGACATAGTGCAGTTTCTAAGAAACAAACACTCCATAGGCAATGCGTTTTCTGTGGATGTTGAGGATCTGTTTTCTTCAATTCCACTTGATGCATTTTTTTCTTACGGTAGAAAAAAAAAGCTACATCATAGCTTTTCAGAATGCAGCCGGTGTTACGCTTGAGGACTTTTTAACATTGTTAGAAGCCTATCTTAATAGTATCTTTATTTATTTTGACAAACAGCTTTTCTTGCGAAAACGCGGCATTTGCATTGGTTCGCGTATAGCGCCGCTGCTGTGCAACATATTTTTATCAAGGGTGGACCGCCTGCCCGATGAGCCTTTTAAACGGGACAGCACTTTAAAAATGTAAAAGTTTTTAGATAAATGGATGACTTCTTAATCCTTTTTTAATAGACAAGGCTTACGGAAGCGTTGCGATGATGTTTTAAACATTTTTATGGACAATGGCAAAGGGCTTTCGTTTACACATGAAGTGCCACAGCGTAACACCCTGCAGTTTTAGATTTATGATTGGCCTTTGACCATAGGCATATTTATCTGTTCATTGTCGACGTATGTACCAGCGGCATGTCGTGATGCTTCCTCATTGTTTTGTTGAAATTTCTCACTACGCAGTGCGTCCCACATCGGTGAAGATTAGGCGTACCGAGATCCCAATCTCGGCAGGCCTGCCAGCCGAGATTGCCTGTGAAGTGTGGGGCTCTCGGCCCCCGCCGGTGGTCACCTGGTGGAAGGGTCTGAGTGAGCTCAATCACACATTCGTCTACCTGTCGACGGACGGCAATATGACCACGAGCGTGGTGTCTTTTACGCCCTCGAGAGACGACCATGGCTCCAGCCTGGCCTGCCGCGCCAAGAACCCGACAATGACGGAGAGCGTGGAGGAGGACACGTGGACCATGGATATCCAGTGTGAGTCGCAGCTCGCAGAATACTCGAATCCTAACTTTATAATATAGGGAAAACAAACACGCACGTCAACCATTCTTTCCTTGAAGACAAATGTTTTGCGTTCACTAAGCAAGACTTGCATGTCGCTTGAAGATGATCACAATGCCTCATGATCGAACACTGCTCATGTTGCACAAAGTATATCGACACTAACTGAATACTTCTGTGCTGCCATATGTTTTGCTATCATGCTCATTCTTGCTATCAGCTAAATATCTTGTTTTTTCCTGTAACTTGTAAGGTGACGCATTGAGGATACCGCTTTTGGTTTAGCTTTGCAAAATGGAATTATATGTGTGCGGTTCTTCTTAACTATTTCATTTCATACGCCTACTCATAGGTGCTATAACGTAAAGCTATTCCAAACTTTCTATTCCACTTCTACAATCAGCTCTCCGTCATTGGTCAAGCATTTTTTGGTCAAAAACTTCGCGTGTCTGTCTCGTGGCGTCACGAATACCGCGACAGTTTCCCATCTGATATGACGTGTACGCACTGTTTATGCGTGAGTCGACCAAGCAAAAGCAAAATAATTATTAGAGGTTCGACGCTTCCTCGAGATTAGCCCTCTGGTATCGGTCAAAAAGTTTCCGGTTACACCCACTTCAGCAGTCGGTCACGCGACGTCACAAAACCGCGAGAACTCAATGCGTCAAAGTGACGTGAAAAAAAATAAATTTTTCAACGTGAACAAAACTGATTTTCTTTCTCAGTTGCCGGAGACTGCCCCGTTCCAAAAGAAATAGAAAATGGCTGTCCACTGATCGTCCTGGCACTGTATCCGGAGCTGTCGGGGAGCAAGAATTTATTGGCATAAAATAGAAATGTTTGCGTGACTGTTTAACGTTATCGAGCTCCTTCGACATGCATGCGTATTCGCTATGCCATCCTGTCTTTGTTGAATATTCGATCTGGCAGCATTTTGAATCTTCCGCTGTATGCCGCCTCGATTTTCGACCGGTCACCGCAAGCTGAAGGAGGGGAAGCGGACCAATCGCAGACCCAGGCACTACCATCTTCATCTGGTTATCTATTTTCAATGCGCTGGCTCGGCCCCATCGAAACCCTCTCCATTTGAGCGTGCTCCTTGCCTCTTGTGAGCCAATTAGATAAGAAAAACTGATGAATGTAGGCAATGTTGTGCGTTTTGAAAGAAAACAAAAGTTACCTCCTATAAACGAGGAGAGTGATTGGGCTGTTAAGGCAGCGCTGCTGGTCGTCGCCCCATGCTTACATCGGTAGTTCCGTTAATTTAACGTTAGGAGCATGGAATAAAAACATATCGGAATAGTTTTATGTTATCGGGCCCCTTCTCATGCAACTATTATAATTACATGGCGTTGGCCAGCCTTGAAGACGTCCTCAATTTTTATGACTAATTGTTATAAAAACCTTTAAAAAGGTCGCCATAACAGTAACGAAAGACAGTGACACTTAGTAAGTTTGATGCAGCTGTTACATTCCGCCTTATGAATGCATGTCGAGTATGCGCAACGTAAACATAAAATGAAAACAAACTTCGCTATTCAGAAATTGGAAGAAAAGCTTCTTAATAACTCTACGTACCTAATAAAGGAAAATGCACATCATTGGTTGGAGATGATGCAGTCAGAATTAACAAGGAGTACCGGAGTTTAGCGGAGATATTGAGACCTACAAATGTAAATATATGTAGTGGTATATCAGAATGATTGGGCAAGCTGCGAAGAAAATTTTATTAATTGGCTCCATTTCAAATATTGAAGGGAGGAAAACAGGAACTACATTATGTCGTTGTAATGGCGGTGAGACATTGTGGCCGATGGCACCCAAATCTTGCCTCACCAGTCTCCTGTCAATGTCAAATTGGCGTCCGTTACTGATAAACGAATATGAATGGAAAAATATAATTATTATCGTGCTGCACAAGATCCACAAGAACAGGTAAACAGGACAGAACATAGCAGACCCTTTTTCTTTTCTCGTGAATCTTGCGTGCACGTTATTATTTAAAATATGAACCAACCACTCCGAAAGAAAGCATTAATAAGAAAAATTATAATTGTACTTCAACGCCAATGAAAACGAATCGGTTCGCCCAGTTTCCTATGGTCTGGGAATTTCGACCTAAGCAAAGAGATTGAAGTCTTTAGCAAAGATAAGGAGCGTGTATTCAGGGTCGGACATTTACCTAAAGCTTTTACACTATATAGCAGCAGTATATGAAAAAACAAAGAACTTTTGCCAGTGAGCCAAGAAAAGATTAGGAAAGGACATGTTTTTTTTTTTTTTGTGGATGTCATCGGCCTGACGATTATGATGGGATTGATAACGAAGTTGCGAATAAATTTGAGACTACCATAGGCAAACGTTTGAAGATAGAAAATGGGGCTAGGCCTTTGTTGTTTTTTATTATTCATTCATTACAATAACGTTGACTACTACGAGTATTCGAGGGAAGTTGTTTTTTTTCTGGTTTTGTATTCTTCATTAATTTGGGGTTCTCAGGCATTTTCTATTTTTTTCAGTTGTCTAGCCAGTTTTTAGCCATTCTATGTGTTGCGCTACAATTTCATTAACATAAGGAATAGACTCTCAGTCAGTCTGCATGCTGAACGTGTGCCTTTTCTCCCCCACCGTTGCAGACAAACCGAAGATATCGCTCCAGCTGGGCACCAAGCTAAGCCTTGACAACATCCAGGAGAATAACGACGTGTACCTGGAGTGCCGCGTGGATGCCAATCCTCCGGTGGACGAAGTGGCCTGGCAGTTCAACGCGCAAGAGCTGCAGGCCTCGGAGAACGTGCTCGTCTCCAAGAACTTCTTGGTCATCCAGCGTGTGCAGACGCTCCACTCGGGCCTGTACTCGTGCAGCGCCGCGAATGCCGAAGGTCGGACGCAGGGCGAGACGCTGCAGCTGCGCGTTCAGCGTAAGTGCTTGTCTACCACTCAACGCTATTACTATTACTACTACTACTACTACTACTACTACTAATTATTATTATTATTATTATTATTATTATTATTATTATTATTATTATTATTATTATTATTATTATTATTATTATTATTATTATTATTATTATTATATTCATGAGTGCTCGTTACCACGTGAAATTTAAAGGCATCAAGAGCCGGTTGCCAGACTGATTTTTGCCTTCTCAATGCACTTCATGTCATCATCCTCTTTCGATACTTGTTGGCATAATTTCTGTGGCCCCCGAAACCGATACGCTGCAAACGACACAGCCGTACCGGGTAGCGAAGGCAATGAACTAGAGCAGCGTCAATCGGTGTGATGATACCTTGAAATTCATTTCCATCAAAACGGTTCAATGGACCTCATCTTTATTTCTTCTAAATATATTCGTCAATTAGCAAGGTCAGAATATATTATTTACACACTATTCTATCTGTAGCTTTAGCTTCTCATGTTCGAGTCGTTCCTGCACTTCTAATATGCGCGTGCCATTCTTAGCTCATTCATACGGCATGGAGGTCCCGTGGTTTATAGGATCATTATTATTAGTACTGATGGTACGGAAGCTTCTAGAACTAAAGTGACCCACTGCTTGCTGCTATAGAATGATGAATAAAAAGGGCCATGGCTAACCGCTTGGTTTCTTGTTCTTCAACACTATTGTTAGGTACGTGACTCAAAGAAACATACTGACACGTGTATTATTTATTCTTTTCTTGGGGACTGCATTTCACCCACTAAAACTTAAACTGGTCACTCGGCGCAAGACGCGCGTGCGTGATTGGAACTTAGTGGAATGTTATCGATGTTTCTATGCGTTGTCTGTTGTCACCGAAGATTGCATAATCAGATTGTGTACGGGACGCGGATTGTGCGATATTTTCTAGAACACACGCGAACACCAGCGATTACTCTGGAAAGTTCGATGACTCATGTATAAAAGCCGACGTCCTCGGCCAGCAGATCAGATTTCGACGATCGCCGACTGTATTCGCCACTATCGCTGGGATTTGAGTGTAACTTGCTTTTGAGGCCACAGTTCACCTAGTAAAATGTTGTTATTCACAGGTTTGGCGCTGTATTTTTCAACGTCACTATATTTTATATTCCAAACACTTCACAGGGGAAAGGGGCTTCATGGATACAGGTTTGTGCGTGTAATCTGAAAGCACATTGCTAGGGAATGAGCAAAGCTCACTCAAGGCACTTTCCTTGCTATTTGTGCTCGAGAGTGTTAACTCACGTAGCAGTCATATAAGCACGAACATCTGTTTATAAGTAGAATTAACATTTCTCTAAAATGGTAATAGCTAGGAACAAGCGACAACTTAGAAACTATGAATTTTTCAGCGTAGTGAGCTACGGTACCTCGTCGCATACTGTTTTATATATTTGAAGCTTAATTGCTTTTTTTATCGTAAACGTCACCAAGCAGCCGAACGTCGAGCATTTCGAGAATATGTGCGGAGTTGGTGTTTACTTTGACAGAATGTGCCAAATAGAAAAAAGTACTGCTCCCTTAATGAAGCTGAATTTGAACATGGCAACTGGGTTCACTAGAGCCTCCTGAATACAAATGAAGGTTTATGAAAGGGGTTTCCCACTAGAAATGCGCAAAATGCACCGAAAGAGTAGAAAGCCTTGGGTCTCCTACGAACTATATAAAGAAATTCAACGCCGTAAAAAGTTATTTGAAACATTCATTAAATCGAAAGATCCACACGTCCTGCAAGCCTACAAGCAGCTTCGAAATAAAACAAACTCTAAATTTAAGAAGGCTAAACGCGAGTACTATCAGAATAAGTTTACTGAGGCTGCAAACGATCCTTCACTGCTTTGGAGAACATTTCGAGAATTAATGACGGGCAACAAAGCGAACTGTCCTCAGTCAATAGTTATCGACGGAATAACATTATCAGGGGAATGGCTAGCCAACAAATTTAACTCGCATTTCCAGGTTTCTGCTGCGCAGTGTAGCGATGCTCCTGTAGGCCGATGTGAAGCATACAAAATATTTTCTGATACACCCAATATATTCCTGTACCCAACAAGCCCAGCCGAGATAGCAGACGTCATATCTACACTAAAGAATAACTGCGCATGCGGAGCGGACGAAATAAGTAGAAAGCCTATATAGGGTGTAGCGCAAGTAATATGTCACCCGCTTTCGCGTATCTGCAACCTCGTCTTATCGACTGGTGATATTCCCGTGCTCATGGGAATTGCGAGAGTAGTGGCACTGCATAAGGGGGGTGCGTCAGATAACCTGAATAATTTCAGACCCATCTCAGTTCTTCCTATCTTTTCTAAAATCCCTGAACGCATAATAAATAAAAGAATAGTTGTGCACTTGAAAAAAAACAAAGCAATAGTACCAGCACAATTCGAGTTTCAAAAACAAAAGTCTACTGAGCAAGCGCTTTTACATGCGAAAGATCACTTAATTAAGAACTTTGAAAAACAGACTTACATTATTGGAGTGTTTTTGGATTTCTGAAAGGCTTTTGACTCTATTAATGACGATATTTTGCTGCGAAAGTTACCCTGGTATGGCATAAGAGGTGTAGCATATACTTTAATTAAGAACTATCTCAGTTCCCGTAAACAGTTTGTTTGCCTAAAAGATTTTAAGTCCCAGCTTCTCGATTTAAACTTCGGTGTTCCTCGGGGCTCAGTCCTAGGCCCAACTTTGTTTCTTCTCTATATCAATGATATTGTTAACGTCCCAAACACACCGTACATGACTTTGTATGCAGATGGCACCAGCGTTTTCTTCTCTGATCATAACATTCAAGAAGCATTTAGCGCAGCCAATAGATGGATGGGGGACCTCAACTATTGGCTAAATTCAAATAAAATACAACTGAACTGCGAAAAAACAAAGTACGTCAAATTTAGACCTAAAGGAAAGCAGCTGATGGGTCACTACGAGTTAAATTTTGGGGGGCGCATTATAGGTAAATACAAAGTTTGAAAAATTTTTAGGTGTATGGTTTAACGAAAACCTGTATTGGTCCATTCATGTGGAGACCCTTAGAGCCGACATTCGTAGAGCGACGGAAATTATTAACATGTTAAAGCATCTTATTCCAATGAATTGAAAGAAACAGCTATATTACACACTAATACACTATCGTCTACACGGTCTGGGGAACTACTACTAAAGCTAACCTTATGTCACTATATAGGCTGCAAAAAGGAGCCGTAAGGGCAGTTTGAAACCTACCTGTTCTTGCACACACTAAACCGTTTTTTGATAAGCTTGGCATACTCAATATAGACCACCTATTCTTGCATAAACTATCGCTCGAGGCGTTCCGTCTCCGTCAAGCTGATCACATACAGTTTAATCAGACCTTCCTTCGCCATCAAAGAAGCTCCGTATAATCTCAGACATGACCCAATCTCTATACCGCTTACTCGCACGAACTACGGGAAACAGGCATTACACTTTCAAATATCAACCTTAATAAACAATAATCCCACAATCCTGGAACAATTACAAAGCTCGAAATCAAGCTTGAGGTTCAAGAAATTGGTTAAAACGTATTTTCTTCGCTGCTCTATTTATAACTTCCTCATGTATCACAATGTTATTGTTTTGTTTTCCTATTTAACTTGTTCTGATTGAGTTTCGAATTGTTAATCGTTTTTCATATGTTATCATATTTCGAAAATTGTAAAACTTCTTGTGCTCTTGTTTGCTTCAGAGTGTCAACATGCTTTGGGTGCTGCAGCCTTTGTCAAGCAAGAATACTGCCTTTTGCTGCAGCACCTGAGACAGCTGTATGTGTCAAACAACAAATAAATGAAAAATGACAATTGCTATCCAGTTAACTGTAGCAAAAAGTTGCAAGCACAAACTTCCGCAGAATTCACTTGCCTTATTCAGCGTCAGTGTGCTTTAAGTTGTCGACTAATTCAACCTCTTCCGGTGATCTTAAGCTTCCTGGACAAGTCGGATGGCGATGCAATCAACCCGAAAATGCTTTAGTCACGGCTTTTATCTCGGACCAGCAAGAACGTTTTTCGCTGGGTTAAAAGTTTCTTCTCTCAGAAATCCGTATCGGCTTATATCGTAGCTTCTTGCGACAGCTCAGTGGATGTCACCTTATTCCTTTCGTAAATCTGAGCTTATTCGTTAATAAACATTAACCAACTAGGCAAACTTTACAGTTTGCTACATTATATCGTCGTGTGTACATTGTTTCAATTTCTGCCTGTAACCGTTTTGTACTGGACTATTGCAGTCATTCAATTATCTCTTCGCACTGTATGCTCTATTAAGGACTTCTGCATTGTTATCGCTGATTCTATGAGGAAACGATCCTGTAGATTACGATTGCCAGTGCTACGATAATTGCACTGAAAATTTTCTATTGTACGCGCAAGCAAGCGACAATTCAGAAGTGTGCAGTGGTACACGTACAAATAGTGCACGTACTTGATGCGTGCGTTAAGTTCTATGGCCAGTACCATCATTCACTCGCGCTTTGAGCGTTGCTTGTTTTCCTCGACACACGTTCGCCCACTGAAGAGATATATTCTGAACTCATGCTTTTCGCAGTGCTTACCTCTTATTCCAACATGAACACTTTAGAGTTAGTCCAACGTGCTTGACATTCTTGAAAGAAAATGCAAAATTATAGAGCTCTACTGCCCAAATGTATAAGTTTAAATATGTGCTTTGATGAAATAAGTAAGAATTCCATAAACTTCTTTAACTTACTGGACGTAGTATCTATTTTCGGCAATAGTGTGCCGCATTTGATGATATCCATTTCTCAAGGCAGAACATGTACGATCAGCAACTTTGTGAACCGTGTTCTAATGAAGCGAAAGAATTGTGTTAGCACACGACGGTAACTATTGCCTATACAGACCCAATTATTATTTTGAACACATATACACATATACACAGTTTACAGGAAAGGGAAAACGACGAGCAGGCTGGCAACTGCCACCGGAAGGGGCACAACGCCTGCCTACTCTTCTGAAGGGAGGTGACAGCAACACCGAAATGGAAGATAGGAAGGAGGGGAGGAGAGAGGAAAGGAAGAGTAACAAGACAAATCTAAAGACTAAAGTAGAGCACAGTACACTATATACGCACGTTGTTCTGCCCAGTTCCGACTCTGCAGCCGGAATTAAAGTGACGCCGCGTCGAACAGCCTCCACAATTATCAATCACATCCATGGCTAGTTCGCTATGCGGCTAATTGTGCGCTCCACGATGAGACGCCAAGTACAGCTGCACGCAATCACGGTTTCACCCGTAGTTGGTTCACAATATACACTACAAGGTGTTTGAACCCGCTACCTCCCATCTTGAAAGGAAGAAGCGTTAGAACACAGTACAGATCACACACAGTAGGGCCGGTCACTGAAGGTCACGCTACTACAAAATGTTGAATGTTCACGCTACCAACGTGAACCTAACTTAGTTAACTCTAAAAAGGTTAGTAGGGCGCGATGGGCCTGGTCACGTTTAGGTGCACAACCACTCGGGTATAAACATTCCTCGAGTGTCGCACATCGCAGGCCAAGGAGATGATAGTTTGTCACTAGCGACATGCTCTGCGGGCTGAAAGGGGACACTCAAATATTAGGTTCTGAAGCAGTCTCGTAGCAGCCACAAGACGTACACAATGGACTTGCCACATGCCCTTGTCAGTGTAAACATTCGTGCACGTTCACGCAACCAACCCTCAGCTTCAGCAGTTGTGCTCTAGCGCGACGAGGGAAGCCTCGACCGCGAACACGGGGAGGGAACGTTCCATTTGCGACGCGCTGATCTGGATGCAGCTTGAGTAGGTGGTGACGAATAAACAGACGAGCGTCATCAAGCTTGCACAAAATTTCTGGGCAATCACAGTTATGAGCGCAACTTGAAGCGAGCCGATAAGCTTCTTCATTTTCGGCTATTCCTACGTGTGAAGGTATCCACTGAGCAACGAGAGATACCCCACGTGATGTAATTTTGCTCGCAGTGTCAGTAATGCAATGTACAAGTGGAAAATCAAGCTCACTGCGTTATAACCTGCTAAGGGCAGCACGGGAGTCCGTAGAGATGACAACCTTTGATGTAGTTAACTCCTCTTCCACGTATTTCAGTGCAACATTAATCGCTGCCAGTTATGCAGTTGTTGACGAAGTTGGATGAGGTATTTGAAAGATACGTCGTACTTGAGTTGATGGGCAGAAAGAAGCTGAAGAGGCGCCTTGACCGTCGTTGTGCACAGATGCATCTGTGAAAACTTGAAGGTAATCTGGAAACTTTACGAACATGCGAGACTGAGCCAATTGCAATATTGCCGAAACAGCCATATCAGACTATTTGTGCATGTCAGGGATTGTGAGGTAAATGGGGAATTCGTGCTTCGTGATACCTTTCGGAGGCGGAGACGTATCTGAAGCAGCATGTTCAGAAATGGTTGTGATATCCATAAATAATGCCGCCATTTTTACCATGCGAGATAACGGGCGGTGAATGAGACGATCGAGGGGCGATTGACCAATCGTGTCGTCTACGAAAAACACTCAAGTGTATGGTCGCACGGCGGCAGCCTCGCAGTGACGCAAGGGCAGCGGTGGCAACAGTCGTCACTGTGTCACAAGCGAAGTCATCACTATGTGACAGGCTATCTGGTGTCTCATGATCTGTCAGCGCAGCAACCGACATATCATGAGAATATTCCAACTCACTCGGTTCTCGCTACTTGCGCAATGCAGTTCAGGTAGTTGCCAGTGATAGACCAGTTACGCCACCCTTCGTCTAATGGCGTCCACAAAAAAGCTGCGCGCGCTTTTCAAGTTCTACAGCATCAAGTGATGATATGCACGGCGCCAAATAAAGCTGTAAATAGGTCAGTATAATATTGTTTTCTTCTCTTACGTCTTTCTTACGCCGTTACGTAGAAGTACAACTTTGGGTAAAAATAAATGGCGGTGATGAAGACTCAAAGATATTCCCGTGTATAGTTTAATATACCGATATACACAGCGTTGACACGCATGGCTCTGTTTTTGCTCAGTTAAGCGCCGCCCTCTGATCGCACCGGCGCCCGCTAGGCGCCTTTGTTAGCCGTGGTTGCCGTTCGAATCGCTCCGCGAGGAAATCCGGAACGCGGCCACGTTTTCAGATAAGAAAACGTTCTGGTGTGAAAATTTCTGCGTCAATACAACGATTCCGGGTGACGAAAGAGTAGCGGTAAGCGCTAAACCTTTATAATCTATCATAACGAATGCGCAGGTTGCTGCAAGTGTGCGCACGCACACGGCGCGCAAAGAGCGGAGAGCTTTAAGTGCTGCGAGGTTTCTACACGTGAAGTTGCGAGGAGGTCCTGGTCTAGCCCCTACTTAGGTGCTACACACGGGCACTGTCTAGCTTCCGAGAGCGCTTAGGTAGCTCACCCACACTAGTGGCGTAGTGGATTCGGCGTGTAGTTGCGAAGCGAGAGGTCGCGACCCAGGTGTCGGGGGCCACGTTTCCGGGGGGGGGGGGGTGGGGGGGAGGTGGACGAATGGCAAAAAACGCTCGTTTACCGTAGATTGGGTGCACGGTAAAAAACCCTGGGTGGTCAAACTTATATCGGAGTCCCTCATTACCACGTGCCTGAACATCATATTCAGGTTCTTGCACGCAAAACGAAGCAGCAAAACTGAATGTAACTTTTTTGACAACACGTACCTGGAAACTAACTACATCACAGGCACACCATGGCACATGCGCAAAGCCGTCACAGCCATACAGTGGTAAGAAAAAAAGCAAGCCAAATACTTTATTGGATATTCCGAAGAAAAACGCGCGGGCTTCCTGCACCCTCGATGAGCCTACAGAAAGCAGAGAACCAAGATGTTTACGAATTTAGCTGCGGTAAAAGCGGCGGCTTCCGGCGTCCATCGTCACTTGGTGCTCTGTCGATCTAGCCGCTTCCGCTGCGCTAGGTGTCCTCCTGCTCCCACAGTTGTAACCCAGAAACTTCCCCGGGGCATGGGACCTCTTCTCCCCCAGAACCGGTCGGCTTCACGACGGAAACGAAGTAGTCGGGCGAGGGTATATCGGTGTGTCTGGAGACGTTCCCGCTGCCCTGCGGATATTCCGGATGCATTGTTTCAGCTCGTGTTTATCGGTTGGAAAGGTATAAAACCAGATACATTTATGCCTTCTTCTACTGTTAAACCATCCTAGTGTGAAACGCGTAAACATAGCCGTCGTAAAATATGAATATAGGTCAATCCACACGATAAAAATCACCCGATGTCTAGCTGAAATGCCCGTACGAAGGCTACGAGAAAAAAAAAACAGCGGCGACAGGGACTACTGGGGCCCCGATGCACTGCGTGGCGCTGCCGCAGCGGTGGCGTAGCGTTACCGCTCGTGATTGGGCTCTATTGGTAACTTATGAGATGTTTGCTTCTATATGTTATGCCGCGCAACAGTTGAGTTGGCATCCTTCGTTTGCAAAGAATTCAATTTTATTTTATTGAATCATGAGGATCTCTCAAAGGCCAAACTGCCGCAGCCTAATATACGTCTTTGCGTCCACAGTCGCGTCCAGCTGTCTGCACAAGGAAAAGCATACCGGAAAGGGTTGACACGCTTTCGTGGAGTTTTCCTGTCGCTGTCAAGCCGCACATGTAGCAATCGAAGAAATTGTTCGGTGGCTTCGAATGATTTATGTCGTTATAAGTGGATATATGCAGTACTTGGCAAGTACACTAGTTCGAGAGAGAGGTGAATTGCACAATGCGCTTTCAGGTCGAATGTCTATCCCGTCCTTCAGGGCAGGAATGCGAAACGCGTGAAAAAAAAAATTGGCAACGGCAGAAAGCCTGCTAGGTTTTGATTATCGAGAAAGGAAAGAACGGCAAAACGAAACGGGCGCGGCGGGGAGGTCCCGTCCCGTAATACTGTGGTGATAAGAGGCACGGAGTTTATTGCTCGTTTTCCGATAACAAGGTTGAACGGATTTACTGTCGCAGCGCCTCAAGGCATCTTGCTTAACCTTTCGTGACGGCCCCTTCACGGTTGTTTCTTGCGCAAGACTAGCTGTCCTTGCTCGTTGGCGAGAGGTGGCCGTTACATTTCCGCCTGTTGTCATTTGTTTCCACGCATTGTTACATTGTGACATCTCCTTCTAAGGCTAGATATACATTTTTTTTTCTGTAGCTTTAGCCGATTTCTCTCATACGGTGGAATCACGAAGTATTCAAAATGGCTTGTAGTCTTTTGTATTCTCTGTTAAAGTGTCTGTTCCTAATCCCTTGATTGCTGTTACACCTCTACCAAGATGTTCAGTATTGTGCCGTTCTTCCGGCACAAATAGAGCAGCAAAGAATTCCCTTACAAATCGTTATAGATTAATTTACAATCTAAATTTCATGGAGTAAATTTCCCTTTGCATGTTTCGGATCATGCTGCTGGACGTTAAACGTACAACTATTTATTTCGCATTTATTATACTTTTTGCGCGAGGACGTGGAAATTATTATATTCATCACAATTAGAAGCTGAAAGAGCTTTCTCTAGCATTGCATGAACCTTCTATTATGATAAATATCATGCACATTGGTGAATGCGGAATTAGCAAAATTATTCCCAACCCCACTACTACACCGCCACTCGTAGGCAAAGAGTTGCTTTAAAACGTAGGTCAAAGAAATAAATTGATAACTAGATGAATAAATGCGTCACTAACTACAGAATTTACCAAGCAGGCAAATGAAAACAAATCGCTAGGACAACCACTGTACCAACGCTAGCCTAGGAGCACCCTGTAGTCGATGATAACCTTCCGCGATACGAGAACCATATCTAATTAAAGCGGTCAGAATTGATGACTCGATGCACATAGATGCGTAGTTAGTACACCCTACGGCAACAGTGTCTGTTGATTCACTCAGGAGCGCGCATCGAGTAAGGCACTATCAAATTACCATACCTTGCTGGTGAAGCAGCGCGCTTGACACGGACGCAGGGAAGACACACAAGAAAAGATGACACGTGTGTGACGTGTGTGTCTTCACTGTGTCCGTGTCAATTGCGCCGCCTCACCAGCGAGGTATGATGAATATTGACCAACTAGGCAAACTTTCCACATTACTGCACTATCAAATTGGATAGAAATGCCAACAGCAGTGTTCGTGGTTTCTTTTACATGCGGTGTTTTCTGGTGGTAAGCAGTGGTCACGAGTATTTGGGACTATAGTTGACTGCCAGTATTCATCAAACTTTTTTGCTAAGGGAGCTGCTTCATTGGCGAGTTCCCTGACTCCCGCTGTTCTTGATTGTGAATCGCAATATAATGAAACCACCGCATTCGCGAGAGCTAATTGTGGACTAAAATTTCGTATGAAATCTTATATAAAAATATTCCATGGGCGCGAATTTCGAAACTGCCATAATTATTTTCTTGCCCTCCGGAGTATCGAGGGACCGATTCTGCAGATAATGGCCGGGCGGCTATCTGGCGTATCTTGCCTATCTTGAAATAGAACTTAGCAGAAATTCTAATGCAAACGTTTGCGAAGCTACGCCGATGCGTTGGGCTCTTTCCTCATTCACATGAATCTGTAACCATTGTCTCACTCAGACTCCAAAATGTACACCTTCGACTGCTCCATGCTTAGAATCCAACCACAGAGCGATTACATGCATCGCAGTGTCACGTAATTATAGCTTACCAAGCTTTCATCAGTTATTCCCTGTTAGCGTGTCAACTTATGCTGATCGCACATTCCTGGTAAGCGACTCATAGTGTTCTCACGGGCTTTGGTCCACTGAATCTATCGTACGTTATTTAAAAAAAATGACCAACACGTTTTAAATTTAATATTGGGCAGTCACACTAAAATAAACATTATCTCGTTGCACCTCTGAACTAAAACGACACTATGTGACATGATGGCTACTTGAGGGCTCCAGCGATATCGACATCCCTCCGACGCCACCCTACGACCTACTCTTTCCAAAGCAATGTCAGTTTAGAGACTGCTGAATACCGGAATCAACTCATTGAGCTTTAGTCCCAAAATAACCCTCGCGGTTAGGAGCAGCCATGGTAAATGACCATCTGAATTTTGTTTCACCTGCACCTCAATCTATGTACAGTCTCCCAGATTTTTATAATTATCGCGCGAGCATCAGTGGTATGCCAGTGATTTAAGAGAGACAGAGAGAATCAGCTTTTACTGAGCCCTTAGTAAAGGTTGGTGCGTGCGGGCACCAGATGGGGTGGAACCTTCTTCTCAGGTCCCATATGCGTCCAGAAGTTCCTGGCCCCTAGCCGCCAGCGCGAGCTCGACGAAAAGCAGAGATATCGGCACTAGTAGGCGCATGTGCACAAAGCGCACTCTAGTGACCGCGTCATGTGCTAGGATGTTGACTTCAGGAGGACGCTAGCCCTGCATGTGTTATCTGCGTGACCTTGTTTACAAAAAAATTAAACCGGACTTTCCTGCGTGCAAACGGTCCACGTATGCGTACCATTGTATGGTGGTCGGTGTGGGGCAGATTGAGTTGTGAGAATTAATGAATTCTGGAGTGCTTACGTGCCGAAACCACGATTTGATTATGAGGCGCCCTGCTGTGGAGGACTCCGTATTAATTTTGATGACCAAAGAATAATTAACGTGCCCCCAATGCGCGGGACAGGGGCGTTTTTATTTTTCCTCCATTGACATGCGGCCGCCGCTGCCGGGATTTGATACCGCGACCTCGTGCTTAGCAGCTCAACCCCACAAGCGCTAAGCCAACGCGGCGGGTAATGTGTTATGAACGGTAAGGATGTGTGAGGCGATTGTTCTCATGTAGTATACATTATTTATTTCTATATGCGTGAAGAGTACAAGTAGAAAGATACACATATTTACTTCGCTGAACGATGTACATTTTGTAGCGCGTCGAGTGCCTCATAATCATACGCGTATACTCGGTATTTCACGTTGAAGGAGGTTCCGTTAAATTTGTTTATGTGATGCCAGGCGAGGCACAACCAACTAATGATGTCACACGCA
The DNA here is from genome assembly GCF_050947875.1 of Dermacentor variabilis. Taxonomy (NCBI): domain Eukaryota; kingdom Metazoa; phylum Arthropoda; class Arachnida; order Ixodida; family Ixodidae; genus Dermacentor; species Dermacentor variabilis. The sequence continues at coordinate 159,378,724 of NC_134569.1, read as the reverse complement.
GCGTAGGAGGGACGACTGCACATGCACGCGTAAGTAATGCATGAGTGGCACATCCTTTAGTTTGGGGTCCCGTTTAGTCTCCTTCCATTCTCAGGGTCAGGGCATAGGCCCTTCCGTATAGGCTTCGCTATCTATTTCCTAGGTTTAATGGAGCCTTTGTTCGTATGGCGCAAATAAAAAGGAGAAAGCGGACAGGCTAGTAGGATATTCAGCACCGGCACGCGTATTGTTACTGCGGATAAAGGGCAGTTTGTTACTTTACTGACTGTACTTAGAATGCCAGGTACCAACCACGCCGACAATTGGCTTAAAACTGCACATTATCGTCCTGTATTGGGAAATGGTTTCTCTGGCTTCACAGTGAATTTTTTGACCGAGTCGCTATATAATGCTACGCACTCAAAGTCGGTGGGAAGAGCGACACGTGCACGGCTAAGAAGGGGCTTCAGCGACGCGCTTCTGTTTTCGTATCAGCGAATCCGCGCGTGCACCATTGAATAGAAAAAAAAGTTAAACAGAATGTATCGGTGCATAGCAGGGGCGCCATAAGGTAAAGCCATTTCAAACTGTTTCTCTTCCATTTCTGCAATAAGCTTTCCACGAAACATTTTATGGGCCACTTCTACTTCGTCTGTCTGTCACGTGAGGTCACGAAATCCGCAAAAAACTCGTGATCCGATATTACGCGCACACTCTGACTATGCATGATTATATAGTGAAAGAAATTAAAGCAATTACTTCTGATTCTACATCTTTCTTGCCGTCAGCCCCCTCATATTGGGACAGAAGCTTTCAGGCTGCACCCAATTTGTCTTTCTGTCACGCGACGTCACAAAACTGCGAACTATAACTTTGTCAAAGTGACGTTTACACATTGAAGGCACAATAATACGCCGAAAAAAAATTTTTTTTTTGGAATATCCATAGGCTGTTCTATTCCAAAAGCACTAGAAGACGTCCTCATACCAATCGCTGGGACACAGGCTACTCGGAATTGCCGGGCAGCATCAGTTTGGTCACACATAATAAATATTTTCGCGTGGCAGTATAACGTTGTCAAGCCGTTTTGGAACGCATACGACATTCCGCTTCCAAGTGTTCTTCGCTGAGGATCAGTTTTAGCGACATTCCTAATGTTCTCTTTTTTTTCGTTGCACGCCGCTATGATTTTCTACCAGCCACCGTATGCTAAGTAGGGGGAAGCGTGCCAATCGCACAGGCCGGCAACACCTCGCTCTTCCGGTTATCTACTTTAACTGCTCTAGCTAGTCCCTACCCGCCGTGGTTGCTCAGTGGCTATGGTGTTGGGCTGCTGAGCACGAGGTCGCGGGATCGAATCCCGGCCACGGCGGCCGCATTTCGATGGGGGCGAAATGCGAAAACACCCGTGTGCTTAGATTTAGGTGCACGTTAAAGAACCCCAGGTGGTCAAAATTTCCGGAGTCCTCCACTACGGCGTGCCTCATAATCAGAAAGTGGTTTTGGCACGTAAAACCCCAAATATTATTATTATTATTAGATAGTCCCTACCCAAACTCTCACCACTCGTCCGTGCTCCTGGCCTCTTGCTGGTTAATTAGATAAGAAGCACATGTCAAGATAGGCAATGCTTTTCGTTTTGAAAGCAAACACAAGTGCCCTCCTCTAAACGAGGAGAGCGTTTGACTTGGGTCATAAAACGCTGCGGGTCACCGCCCGAAGCTTGCCCCGGCATTTACGTACATTTTACATCAGGCGCTTGCGATAAAAATAGATTGGAACAGATTTACGTTATAGGTGGATGGTGGGTCCGCAGGGGTAAAAAAGGGAGGACGTGTGCACTCTGAACAGCATAGCAGACTACGCAAGCATTGAAGTGTGTAATGTGCGCTGGCGCATACAATTGCCCTTCTCACTGTTTCCCGGCGTTGTATAGGCGATCACGCTTCGTGTGTTCGACACAAGCATGATATCGTTAAAAATCCGGGAGGCCGTACAAAAATTAATTTCTTTGCTTTCCGCCCCTTGAAGTGTGGCCGTTGAAGTAGAGCATGGAATCCAACACGCAAGAAATCTTCACTCCGCTTGTATTGCTGTGCAGCAAGTTGGTTTCAAACTACGGGCTGTCTTTGTTTAAACGATGGTTCACTGTCTTCAATAGGCAATGCCTCCTGCCCCTCCCTCCCCCCCACCGCCAACACACACAATCTCCTACCTTTTTTTTCAAGAGTACAGTTTCAAGCGAAAAGACAGAAGGAGACCGCCGCAGCGGCTTAGCGGCTATGTTGTTGAGCGGCGAAGCGCAAGATCGCAGGATCAACTCCCAATCGCGGCGGCCGCATTTGGGTCGAGGCGAAATGCAAAAACGCCCGTGTCTCGTGCAATTGAGGCACGTTAAAGATACCCTGGGGGTCAAAATGAATCGGGAGTGCCTCATAATCAAATCGTGATTTTGGCACGTAAAACCCCAGATTTACATTACAAGGACGTAAGAAGCTAATTTCCCTGAGAGCGAAGGTTGCTATTGGCTGCCAGCTGCGAGCAAAAATGCGCTTTGTTGTGAGTAGCCTGCGCGAGGTCAAGTTAAGTTGCCGCACCAAAATGTCTTGCTTGTTTCCTATTAGCAGTCATTTCGCCTGCCATGCGACGAAAACGAGAAACGTGTAGGGAGAAGATTGATAATGAAAGAAGAGGTAATAATTAGACAGGTTAATCAGAATAAATCTCAAGTAGTCCGCTCTGCAGTGGGAGGTGGCGTAAGGGCAAAAAAAAAAACCGAGGACATTGGAATATCACACCTGGCGAGAATCTGTCCTGTCAAACTGAGTAAAGGTGATAGATAGCGTTTATAGTTTTTATCAATCACTCACGTTACTACTAGAAACATATGGACGCTTTCCAGGCAGTTTCGGCCGCCTTTACCTGTGACGAGGATGGCAATACCTGGTCGTTACAATCAACGTCAATCGGTCGTTAATGCATTGTCGTTGGCTAACCAATTTGTCGTTCCGTCCATCCTTCTATCGGTCATGTGTAGGCTGAAAACTACTCCGGCGCCACCCCATGCGCATGCACGGAAAAAGAAAAGAGAGGCGCGTGATTGGCCAACACCACTTAGTTAGCACGAGGCCTGTTTACTCGGACCCATGACGTTACGCTACCTGGCCCGAAATTTCCACCGACATGGCTGGCATAATAAAAGCGGTGACGTCGAAAGGACTGTTCCCTACTCCGGAACATCCCTATTAAATTCTGTGGCGATTGGGACAGGTAAAATGACGTCATGGAGCGGAGTGAAAAAGCCTTGTGCTATCTAGGTGGTGTTTGATTAGCTGCGCCAGTAGTGTGGTCGTTGCTCTCCGTCGCAGCAGAGGGTGCAGGCAGCAGCTTATCTCCAGTTCAAAAATCGGAAGGCCACGAGAGAGAGAGAGAGAGAAGGGAAGACGGAAAGGCAGGGAGGTTAACCAGACTGAGTCCAGTTTGCTACCCTACACGTGGGGAGGGGAATGGGGAGTGAAAGAGGGACCAGCGAACCTTCCAATACGTGACGCAACACTGCTGTGTCGGCTGTGGGTAGGAGTAGCATTCACCAACTCTTACAGCTATCGTATTGGAATGGCGGATTCACCAATGTGCGCTAAGTGCAAGTGTGAAGAGACCATCAGCCACCTTCTGTGCCACTGTTCTCGCTTCGATAATCAACGTGCGACTCTCCAGTGTGCCTTGAATAGACTGGATGACAGGCCATTTACGGAAGCGAAGATCTTGGGAGCCTGGCCTCACAGCTCATTGGCCCAGAAAGCAGTTCGAGCACTTTTTCGCTACCTGAGGGCAACAGACTTGAGTGCCCGACTATAGGAAGGCCACGAGCCATACGTATTGCTTAGGAGCAGGCAGCTTTCCATCAGCATCGCCACGAGCAGAACCGGGAACGAGCTCGTGTACGCCATGCTGATGTTGCAGCCCATGCACAAGAACAGGCTTGTGCAGCCGAGCGCAAGATTGTGTACCGAGGATCCGGCGGCCTACAAAGCTGTCGTTTAGTGAACCGTCTAAATTACCCTAGTGATAAACACCAGGGCTGCACGTTTCAGTTTCGCTGGTTAAGCATCAAGTTCAATTGGATCAAGCGAAGTGTTCTTAAGTCACGTACACAGCCTCAGCGCAGCCATAGGTGCCTGAACCAGTAGTTGGGCTTCGGTTTGCTAGTGAGTGCCACTTTAAGTGGCTCCACCACTTGATCCATCTTCAGGACTGTGTCCTACATCAGAACTTCGGTTCTCAGTTTGGAACCTTATGGCAAATTCTTGGAACAGGATGTCGTAAAAGTATAATGCCTTTGGAACGGCGTTTCTCTTGTGACCCAAACGTCGCCCTCAAAGAAAAAAAAATGCGTTCTCGTGCAAGGCTCCGGTTTATTTTAGTTCGTGATTTGAGCGGTCTTGTTCCGAGCGGAGATTGACTAAAAAGTTGTCTTATCTATGAATTTTCCGCCGTAAGCTAAAGAACTTGAATGAATTAATTCTGGGATTTTACGTGCTAAAATAACCATTTGATTATGAGGTATGTCGTAGTTCGGGACTCCTCAATAATCATGACCGCCAGGGGACCTTTAACCTGCCCCCAATGCACGGAACAGGGGCCTTTTCGCATTTCATCCCAATCTAAATGCGGTCCCCCCGGCTAGGATTCGATCCTACCATCTCGTGCTTAACAGCGCAACACCATAGCCGCTGAGCCACCACCCCAGGTTAAAGGTCTTCAGGCGATTGTAACATATCCAGGTGCCCAATTAACAACCATTTCTTTTTTTTTCATAAGTGCGCTTTACCATTGTCCGGTCACCTGTTAAATTGGGAATCGGCTGCAACTCTTTCTCTTTCGCACAATTATAACGTAAGAGCTTTTTATGAATACAGGCCCAGGAGCAATCCGGTATCAAGCCTTTCATGGGTAGATTGAGTGTTTCAAAAACCGGAACACCCTTAATTAGACTTTGTATAGTTGCGTATATTTAATAGCAAGTTGACGTCGTGTGCTCCCTGTGCAGTCTATATTCCTTGTGAATAGAGTCCAATGCTTTATGATTGCGTCAGGGATGCTTTGCCGTGTCTCTGTTATTTTTCACACGGCGTTTCGCAGAACCACGTTTGGAGAAATCGCACATTGCACCATTCTACTTTATTTACTGATGAACACTTTTGTAGGAGAATTTGAAGCGAGACAAGGTACTCCAGTTGTACCAATCACTTGATGAAGCCGCTTAAATTAAATATTGGTGGTTGTTGAAGGCTTACATTGAAAACTACGTTTCCAGAAACGCCGTAAAAGTTCATGAAAAAGAAGTTGGCAAATGTTAAAAGTGGCTCCAGAGATATAGGGACGTTGTATTGTACTCTAAGAGTACGCATTCAGGAGAGTACAAGTAGACAACAGTAGGTATACCTATGGCTCGTGCAAGTGCGGGAGTGAATGATATATTCGGATGAAAGTTAAAATGTTGGCAGTCGTTGAGTTGACATCTTCTCCACAAGCAACAAATTGTTTTGAAACTTTTATAAAGGAACGCTACACGATCGTACAAGGAAATACAACACAAGAGCGCAGAATAACAAGTTGTTATTTAAAATATCATCAACTGAAATACGAAGGGGAAATAGTTTAAATCCCTTTCGCTGTGACGCTAAACGGTCCACGCATCGATCAACGAGTGCGCGCAGCCGTGTCCCTCTCCCGCCGTTTAGAGCTCCTGCAAATGAGCTTCGAAATGCACCAGCAGGCTCAATTTTCAGCCTTTCTGCAATAAATAGTTGAATAAACACAGAATGTTTATATGAGTTCATGTAAAAACATTTCGGTAATACAGAATCTTTCGCAAATGTGCTCAAAGATGGAAAACATAAAAAAAGCAACAAAACAACAAGTTCTGCAGTTTCTGCTAGCAAACGCGAGCGACTCACTTAGCTCGAATGATTAGTACGAAGTAAGCCAAAATAGACGCAAAGGAACATGCTAATTGTTTGTATAGATATATAATATCCTTTACAGTTGAAGTTATTCAGGCTTTTCTGCTAGTGCTAGATGGCCTTGACATTTTCTTTCTTTCTTCGGTTTTGCTGTGTACAACTTTGAATGATCACTCTCGGCTCGTTGCAGTTGGCTGAGCACAGACGGGAAGTAAGCGTGAGAGAAACTGAGAAACTCCCTTCGTCGTAAAGAAGCACTTCTATGGCAGCATGGCGCTTCCTTTCAAATGTCTGAAGCGTACGTTTTGAAACTTCCTTCCGGAATTCAGGCCATCAATCAAAGCTGTGGTGCCGGTTCGCATACGTTTGTTGCTGATGTGCTTTGTTCCCTTTGCATCGTAATACAAGAGTCTGGCCCGCATAAAGAGCTTGAGGGAACTAAACGTAAAAATTTCGCACAACGATGTGCTGGCGCTCCGACCTTCTTTTACGAGGATTCCTGCGCTTTGTGTTAGCGAGAGCATAGCGAGAAGTCGTCCTACTCCATTTCCAGGTCGCACATTCTTCGTAAGCCTTCAACACCATTACGGTGAACTTGGCGTCGTAATAAAAAAGAAGAAAAAAAAACCTCAGTGGAACGTAAAAGGCGATTTTGATGGAAAGCTCAGTCGTAGGAGGTTTCTTCAAATGGCCTAGCAAGAATGTAACTTTATTCCTGGTCTCAGTGCTCTTTCATTGCTCTAGATGGCGGCACTCTGAGAGCCTCCGAAGGCTCAACTTGCTTACCCTGCGTAACATTGCAGGTTTTATTACAAAGTGCGAAGAAAGGGTTGGTGTGCCATAGGGTGGTATAAGCCTGCAATACTGTAGCTCCTACCGCGAACTTACATGTAAAGCTCCTACAATTCTTCCCTGTCTCCGGTACTTTTCTAGAAAGTGACTTCCTTATTGAGAGTGGCTGCAGAAGGCAGGCTGACCGCATTTTTGACGCCAACCGATCTGTTTCTGTTTTGTTTATCTTCTTGATGAATGTATATCTGAAAAAAATTTTGCTAGAGAAGACGATAGGGAACGGATAGAAGGTTAGTTAGTGTAATAATCACCTTCTATTCCTGTGATTATAAACAGAAGCTAATAAGTACGTAAGGCGATTTGAAAAAAAAAAGGAATTTTCACAGGAAATTGCTATGAAGTACATGAGAATTGTTGAAGCAGCAACTTTGCCTCGTTTCTATTTCGTGATTGGATAGCCTTCGACCCAGTGATTACGCTATAGAGGCTGAAATTGTTTACAGCTTGATTAATAATAATTCACGTTGCCTATTAATGTCACCATATTAAAAACTGTTCGAAGAGCTAAGATTCCACGGACGTTAAAAAAATAAATTGTTAGGTTTATTGTCCGGAACCTTCGCAATGGAATATGTGAGACGCTGTCGTGGAGAGAGTACCTTTAATTTTACTAAAGTAGGGTGCGTTTAGTACACGGTATGCGCGCGCTTTTGCTTTGCGCCCCCACGTGACTGCGGCCCGCTCAACGGGATTGAACCCGCTACATCGTGCTCACCATAGAAATGCCGCGGCAACCAAGCCAGCACAGACTTCGTTTGTTTAAAAGGAGTTCGATGACATCACAGAAAACTTATGCCGTGATCTCGTGGAGCCAGACATCGCAGGCGCGTACGCAGGGTGCGTGCTGCCTTAAGCCGAATCAATTCAACACTCGACCGGACAAAATACAAATGGACGTTTGCCTACACTATCGAGAAAATCGCACTATCGGAAGGCACACTTTTTATGACTTACGGCAGCGTGGTCGTTGTACTGCCTTCCACCACCATTCTGCGGCGCGATCGAAGATCTTTGTTTGATACGCGTTCTGTTCGGTTGCTGCAACGTCACACAGTGGCAGTATTCGAAATTTCTGCGAACGGGGCGGAGAGAGCAACCAATCAGCAAGCAGTGAACTCCCCGGAAGTTTACTTCCCTCCTTTGTCGTCTGCTTGCAGACAGTATTTTAGAAAACGAAATGTTTCTCGTCTTCCAATGATTGAAATCTTTATCTAAAAATGTTTTTTTTCTTCTCAAGCTTAAACACGTGTTCAAATAGTAATATGTCTGACTTCTACAATTTATAAGTATTAGTCTGTCCGCGTTGTCCCTAGGTGGTGTCGCCTACAGCGAGAAAGAGAAAAGAAAAAAGAAACGATGGGGAACATTGGCGACATTTTCAAAAGGCAGCAACAACATTCCAGCGGCTCGCTGGCACCCGATAATGGGGTTGATTTCTCTGTGCCACCAACGCACTATTTGTTTCGAGAAACGAAAGCGACGTCGTAATTCGCGCTCTGCCATTTTTTCAAACGCGTTTCGCACCTCCACCCGCTCTCCTCCTTCCTCTAGAAACGCCAGCGCAACAACCTAAGTTCCCAATGGAAGCGCCATTTTCTCGAATTAAACTATGGATTGGATCTAAACGTGCTATGCCACAGCCGCCGGTGGGATCCTATCCAATCGACAAGACGCGCCATGCGAAGCCGTATGATCGCTCCAAACTTCCCAGCTCCCGTCGGGTTCGGCGCCTAGCAGACGATATGCTCGGTGGGAGGATGATTGACAGGAGCGTGCTGTCATTTTGACGTCACCAAAAACGTGGCCGCGCCCCGCGGCTGCCAACGTCGGCGCAGAGTTGGCCAATTGCGCGCGCCGGTGACCGAACGAACTCGCCGAACAATCATCTCCGATCGCACCCCTGGGCTGTTTTTTTGTTTGGGATACTGTGCGATCGCCCATTCGCTTTAGAATACGTGATAGCCTTGTTCATGACCTAAGCCGCACTGCGCTTTGCCACTATACACGTTTTTAGAGGGTCGCGTAAAGCTGCCTTCAGTAAATATTAAAGCATCAGATAACCCACTACGCAGAAAAGCCCGCCTCTGTAGCAGCCAAGCGGCACCTACATTTCAATTGGCTACGACGCCACATCACGAGCGCGCCTCGACGGAGCAGAGCGGGAGAAGCCGTCCGTACTGTGCATGCTTTTCTCTCGTTGCTCGTGGCGCACGCACTGCGCGTACTCTTTTTTTCGTCGCCCGTGGTGCTCGAGCTACCTGCGCATTATGTCGCTGCTCGTGGCTGCTGCGTTTGCCCGCCAAGTGTGGTGTAAGGACATCGGCGCGACGCCACGTCACTAGCGCGCCTCTACAGAGCAGATACGACGCCGCGGGACGAGGAAGTCACGTGAAGCGCGCGTACGGGTGGCGCCCTCTCGCTCTAGGAAGCTGGCGCGTGGTCAGCGTCTCTCTCTCTCTCTCTCTCTCTCTCTCTCTCTCTCTCTCTCTCTCTCTCTCTCTCTCTCTCTCTCTCTCTCTCTCTCTCTCTCTCTCTCTCTCTCTCTCTCTCGCTCTCTCTTTTTTTTTTTTCTCTCACCCACACTGGGCTTAGCGGCGGTACGCTCCTGCCGGCTTTGGGCAGCTCGTACCGTTTTCGCTTTCGTAACTCATAAAACGTTCTTAGGTGCCCTAGAATTTTTTTGTTGTGGTTGCTGCCGCTTTCGAATAATTGATGCTTCGTACCAAAATATGTAGCCGACAGATCCATTAAATAAAAGCACGGTATGATTGTTTGTCTCAGCACTCCTCTAAGGTTTACTCTTCATACCCGATTCCCTTAAGATTCACATTATTAGGCTTAAACCTATTGAGTAGAAACCCCTCTAAACCAGTCAGTATCCAAGGTGTTCTTCCGTTTAAAATCTGCTGTTTTCAATCAATTTAAAAACGCTCTTCAGAGTTACTAACAATGCGAGGAGATAAAATGTGTGTTGTGTGCGTCACTCGTAGTACACAGATTTACCGCAATTATTGTGCATTAGCCGCAATTTTTCTCGCTGGTCTGGCGTTATAACGTCTGCCGTAAGAATGAATAGTTAGTCCTTTAATTTGACGTCGCGAAACTTGATGTTTGTCATTTGTGCTTCGCGATGGCGCAGACGCCCCCTTGTGCAAGGCGAACCAGCACGTGGTGTACGCAGCATCACGTCACCAGGAGGTCGAGGTGCACTGCGAGGTCGAGGCAGACCCGAGTAATGTGACGTTCGAGTGGCGCTTCAACAGCACGCTCCAACAGCGGCCCCTCAAGAGCTTCTGGGCGGAGGGCACGCACAGCATCGCCCGATACATCCCTCATAGCCACACAGAGTACGGGACCCTACTTTGCACGGCGTTCAACCGCATTGGAAAGCAGCGACAGCCGTGCGTCTTTCATGTCGTCCAAGCAGGTGAGTTATGTAACCGCTAGCTTACTCTGCAATTAAGCCGATAGCCGTTTGAAATGTTTCGCAAATCTGGGCAACTCCGGGTGTTTTACAGCGCAGCTATTCATAGGAGCTCCGCAACGGCTTCGTTGCGGAGGGGAAGGTATGAGGGCGACAGCATGTTCAATATCGAATGTAAGTGCAGCACACGGAGATGGGAGCCGCAAATTAGCTTTCAAGCTTAATAATCACTGATAATAAATAAAAAGTTACCTTGCATTGATGCTACTGGAATGGAAAACAACTTATATGCGCGGAAATTTTAACAGTTAGACCGTCATTCTTGCTCGTCATTTCACCCTATACTGGCTCCACGCTCTGGTTCTTATGCAACGCAATAACTACTGCGCTCGTGCAAGGCCGTGAGTGATTAGACGGAGCCCCAGTGCTCCCGTAGGGTGTGAGAAGTCGCTTACGCGTACGGTTACCGGCTTTAGAGAAGGCGCAGGGGGCGAGGAGGGAGCCAGTTGAAGGTGACAGACCCTGTCAATGACAGGGGCTTTGTCGGTACGTTCAACAATGCTGTACATTTATTTTTTTGTCCAACCTTGTCACAATTTACAACAACAAAGGTTCGGTAGTTGCCTTGCTATCACGGCTAAGAATACGGACACAAATAATCGGACCACGTAATCCCACAACAGAACTACAACCGCGACAAAACAGGGCGGTCTTTACGTTTATTACAATATAACAGAAAGCTAGAAAAGAACCCAGCTGTAAAACGCAGCTGTCACGCATTATAAAAATGAATTTGGCTTATTGATTCTCATTCGGAAAAAGAAAGCTAAAGTAGGACGTTTGCAATCTGAACTTGGTCAACTCAGTACTCGAGACACCTGCTCAAAAGTCGGGACAGTTGGCAACCCTACTTACGCAACTTCACCGTCTTATCTGTGTCACGTGAAATTGGCATATATCTCTAAAGGATTGTTTTTACATCAAAGATGCGGTTGCTCTTAATATATATATTTATCATGCGAGCCTAAGGACAACTGCTCTATTTAATTTATCGAGGGATCCTGTGAGCTTAAGGACAACTCATGTATTATACAACGTTCAAATAACTTATCGATTCAAATATCGCTACAAAGGGGCCGCTTAATACGGCGGTTCTGAATACTGTTTTGTAGCAGAAACCCGTGCAATATTGCGCCGTGCTACGAAAACGAATTTTTTCTATAGTGCGCTTGAAAAACGCGACGTCCGCTGAACAGCAAACTGTTACAATTTCCCAACAAGAAAACAAGCAATACGCCGGTTCTATGCGAAAATGCAACCATATTACTTGTGGCGAAAGTTATATGTGAGTTATTATTGTAACAAATAAAAATCTAAGCTGTATTTGTCGCTTAAGAAATTAGGTCTGTGTGAAATTCAACGAATTACCAGGAATCTATGAACATACGCATGTCGCTGAGCTTTGGAGAAGTAATGCTCTGCTGTTTGGTTCTTCACCAAAATGAAAGCTTAGCGTGAAGCGCAGTGTCTGCTATTAACATGCGCAAAAAGATTGTGTGAATCCAAAGCACATCTTGTGATCTATATGAAGCGAGGCTTCTCAGAAGTGATAAAATAAATTTTGCGAAGCTGCTAATCTTCTGTGACGCATTTTGCGCAATACGATTTACGTGCCCATCCAGCCAACTAAGAAGTACTCGCTTCCAAGAGCAGAAGAGATAAACCTCTGAACACCTAGAAACGCCCACATTTCCTCTGATAAGTTCACCCGTCAACACATTTTTGCGAAGAGAAAGCTGCAGGGAACCTTGCGTACAATAACAGTCTCTACTGCTGCCTCAGATACAATGTCACTTCGTGTTAGTCGGAGACAACTATCGTTATGTAACCCATATGCTTCGTACAGAATCTGTTGAATCGTATGGAATTGCACAGCAAATATGCTATTTTCGTGTTTGTAGAATTATTCCTTTCACCACTCGTCACTGATAGAACTGCGACATGCTAGACCATCAGCCCTTTCGAGAATAGTGTGAGCAATTGTGATGTGGTAACGCTAAACAGACTTTCCCTTGGTGCAGAATCCAAAGCCTAGTAAGTTATTATTTCCATGTTGTTATTTTTATTCGAATTTCTTGTCTCGCGCCATGTTTATTCTTCATTGTTCCCATTTCCCTGCTCACGTTTTCTTCTCGCCATATTGTCGGCCCGTCTGGAAGCAGGTCCTCCGGGGCCCGTAGAGAACTGCTCCATCACAAACCAGACCGAGGGATCGCTACACCTTGAGTGCCAGGCGGGCTCGGACGGACACCTGCCGGCACACTTCGTGCTCTCCGTGCATGATGTGCTGACAGCCACTGTGTCTGCTAACTTCACTGCCGACAAACCAGACTTTTGGGTAAGCGCACACGCCTCTTTTCAGGTTCACACAGGGTATCGCGGTAGCATATAGACGAAGATCCGACACCATAAATGCCAAGCGCATTGAAAAAAAAAATTGTTTATCTGACATTTCCAGCCATGTAATTTTCATGCTTCACTGTAATGCCGACGCGCGGCCATCTCCACCTACCCTAAGTATGATAGCCTGCCAGGGGCCACAACAGTTAATAATGCTGATTATGATTTATGGGAAAATAATACTGTAATCCGCGGTTACGTTTATTAGAGAAACTTAGGAATCACGCGGGCATTGGCAAATCACATGGGTGAAATGTACTGGTTATTTTTTGTTCTTTTATGTAACCCACCATTGGACCAACAGCGTTCAGGAGCACTTACCTATAAGCTGGCAGAACACTTCAAATATTCTAGCATTGTTGTCTTTCGTTGTGATGCATCTCAGTTAGCTTGCATCGGTGGGTCGGTGGGTCAAACCAGCGACTTCTGTTATACGAAAGGAACAAACGATGCGCACGCTCCCATGTTCTAGACAAATTTGCTGATGGTCGGGCTTGCTTAAAGAGAGAGTTGGGTTCATCCGTGAGGTCCTCCTCGTGAGAAAAGTGGAAATGAATGCACTCAGATACTTGGTCCCTCCATAATGCCACAATCTTATTCAGATGGCGAATGTCAACGAAACTTCATATGTGCTGCGTCAGAAGACGCAATACATGGTTTATTTTTATTCCAACTTAACAGGTTCACGACCTCCTTCCGGGCGTAGAGTATTTCCTGGTTGTATCAGCTGTGAATGAGCGCGGCCGAAGCCCCGAGCTCACCATTCTGCCACCTATCATGCCTCTAGTAGGGAAGCTCACCAAGTCGGGTAAGATACAAGTCAGCTGGGCTGTATGATTTATGTGTTTGTTTGTGTGCATGCGTGTGTGTGCCTTCGTGTGTACGTGAGTGATTGGTGGCCATTTTGACCAAGAAAATTGCATGAAGCTCGGCCGTTGTATGTGCGTCAGTCAAGTGGCCAGCACCTGAACGGTAACTTCTACAGTGGTCACTGCAGTTAGCAATACACGATGCATATTTTGCGTTGCATTGTTAGATAACATATCGCCGAGTAGGTCCGTGCTACTCTAGGAATAATGACAAATTTCTATGCAGTATTTTGCTTTTATTCCAATCGAAAAACAAGAATTACGTCCGCATAAGGAAGAGCTTATAGCTATTAGTTTACGTAAACTGGCTCCACCAAAATAATATTTCGTGGTATACATCTTCATATACAATATATCATCAAAGGCTTATAAAAATAAGGTTTAGACATGTTATAACTCCCTTGAATTACTTGACATGCCAGTCGTGGCTGTACTATTAAACAATTAATTGTTGTGTAACCGGCCATGTACCGGTAACAACGCAACGTGATGTGATGACACTGCCGCAGCATTCATTACGTGGAGGAACGTATGCCTTCCGCCCTTTTTTTGTCGCTCACTGTCTATCTTTTGTAGGAAAGGGGAACTATGCGCACATATATGATACAATTTATTCGCATTTATCCCCTGATTGCATGAACATTTATTTTCTAAGCCTTTGTTTGCACAAGGTATGCTTAAACAAACCATACTTTTTCCAAATAAACACACGGCTGCGAATTTATTAACTAAAATTGTTGCGTACGATATGTAATACGCCATTCAGGTAGTAGTGTACATTATACCCCCGCAGAAAGACTTTTCAATTGCAGCAAACTTGAAAAGTCTGTCACAACATCTCTAAAAGATTGAAACACTGCTTCAGAAATGGAGCGCACTTATTGCAGCTCCAGCTAGCCAAAGTTTCTTTAAAGTTTCATACCGTCATTCTTGATTGTGTAATCGAGTCTCGTAATTTGGGGCGTAGCATTTATACATCTGCGTTTTATGGCAATTTTTTTTGCTTCTCAGAGATTTTAGGAGCTTGACGCAAGCCGAAAAAGAAATGCTTTCTCTTCGTCCAAGAGTTATTTGTTTCTGCAGTTGTTAGCAGCTCCTGGAAAAGAGGCGGCCCCAAGCTATTATTATCGTAAATACTGGTGGTATTTACATTGTCCTCCTCTTTCTCTTTCCCTCAAGTGCAGGGTAGCAGACCGAACCTGCATCTGGTTCACCTCCACGAATTTTATTGCTTGGCTCGCCCTCTCCTTACTTGTGCCATATTCATTTGCACTAATGAAGCTAAGAATGAGTATAGCCCGTAGAAACAGCGCACTTTGCTATAAAACGTGCTCTGCGATAAAGCAAACCTGTGCTCTTCTTCACAAAACAATCTTTAACTGCAGGCTGTATGATATCTATGCTTAAGGTAGTAACGCTCGCATCACAGAACGAGCCAAGAGTATTTTTAAACCAGATGATCAGAGTAAGCTAATAAACAAACAAAAGGGACCCTAGTAAATTTGGTGCACTGATTTAATGCTTGTGATGTTTATGAACCTGTTTATGAACTTCTTACACCTTCCGTAACGAGCTGCCGCCACGCATTTTTTTCAGAAAGACCAATTCGAAGATTGTTTCCACTGCTACAATGGCTACGTATTTTTCTGCTAGATAGGACATAGGTTTCCGATAAATGTGTTGGTGCTCTTTCTTTCCGATTACATTTGGCTAGACGAAGTTGTCTTAATTCTAATATACCGTATTTTTCCGCGTTTAACCGGCCACCGCGCATAGCCGGCACTTCCAATTACAAGAACTCGGAAAGAAAAAGAAAAATCCGCGCGTATAACACGGCGCGAATAGCTGCATATAACAACTTTAAAATTCTTGCAAGAAGTTCGCGCTCGCAGATGCGCGACCCGTCCACGTCGTATCTTCAGCCAGCGGCTCTTGTCCCCCTCCTCATCGACGATGCTGATAAAGCTGAATTCGCAAAACGGACCTGGTCGCGGACGAATCAGTCTCGCGACATGTGACGTGAATCAGATCACTTCGCAGCTTTCAGGCTTGCATTCGTACAACGAGAAGAAAACAGTGCAGACGGAGCAGCCCGCGCATAAGCCAAGGCGCAAACGCGACGGAGCCGTATCTCGAAGCGCTCCGCGCGGACCAAGGGAGCACCGCAGGCGCGGGTGACGTACGTATGGTGGTGTGACATGCAATCAGAAATCCGAATCACGTCTTGCTCCGTCGTGTGAGCTTTATCATCAACAATAGACTGTAAAATTGCGCGAGTTGGTTTACCTTAGTGGTAAAAAGCAGCGCAAAAACAAGGCCAACACAAGGCAAGGAAATAAGACATGCGCTGAACTAACAACTGTTAGCTCAGCGCCTGTCTGGCGTGGCCGTTTTTGTATTGCGCTGCTTTTACCATCATAAGCTTCTGCTGTGCCAGGATGGCCGTTGAGCGCAGCTCATTGTGATCCGAGTTCTAGACTGCCGACGCCGCGCGCACTATTCGCTAACTACTAAACGCAAAGTGGCGATTTGATAAAGAGGAGGAGATTGGGCTATGTTGGAGGGGAGAGGGAAGCTTCAACATGCAAAGTTGGGAATAGGTTGCGGTAGCCTAGTGAATAACAAAATTAAATCGCGGGAAACCTGAACCTAAAGCAGTGCCCGTCGTTCTGCCGTGAAGCCACATGTAAAGGCGCAATTCTCATCCCACATTGCCGTGAAGCCACACTTCATGGGGAAATTTGCGTATAACTTCGCACCCCGATTTAAGTTTCCCTTTTTTTGCATTCTTATTGCGGGTTATACGCGCAATAATAATGCAGTGCATATGATACATGATGCAGTAAGAGTAGTAACTGGTTCTTGTTATCTTGGAACTCATAAATGGGTCGCCCCTTTTGGATGCAGGCAGCGCGGCGAAAATCTACACGAACGTCTTGCTCCTCGCGGTGGTCGTGGGTGTGGCTCTACTCTGCCTGTTGCCACTCATCGTGCTCGCGGTGGTGAAGCTGAGAAGAAGTGATTTCTTCAAGAAGAGTGAGTACAGGTTTTTAGTCCTAACTAAAAAGAAAAATAGAAGAGTACGGGTTTTCGGTAGCGAAGGTATAGCTGTTGCCTACATACTATTCAAAGCACCAGCGGCCTAGTCGACAGATTTAACCCCCTGTCAAGCAAGCTCATTAAGCTCGTAATGTTAACCTAAGTTGATAAACATATTCACGCAGCTGTGATAACTGACTAGTGCTGATAACAGCTCGGTCTTACGAGACATATAGATATGTCTCTCTCTTCTAATACTATTCGATCTCTCATCCCTTTCCCGATGTACAGTAGCATGTAGGCGACTGCAGAGACACCGGACTATATATATATATATATATATATATATATATATATATATATATATATATATGGAAAGGAGAATGCTGGGTCTAACGTTAAGGGATAAGAAAAGAGCAGATTGGGTGAGAGAAGAACAAACGTGAGTTACTGACGTCTTAGTTGAAATCAAGAGAAAGAAAGGGGGGGGGGGGGGGGCATGGGCAGGACATGTAATGAGGAGGGAAGATAACCGATGGTCATTACGGGTTACGGACTGGATTCCAAGGAAAGGGAAGCGTAGCAGGGGGCGGCAGCAAGTTAGGTGGGCGAATGAGATTAAGAAGTTTGCAGAGACAACATGGCCACGATTAGTACAGTACCGGGGTAGTTGGAGAAGTATAAGAGAGGCCTTTCCCCCACAGTGGGCGTGACAAGGATGATGATGATAATGATGGTTTTGTTGTAGAATAATGTTTTGCACTTAGTGAATGATCTTTGATTTGAGCAGTATGCCCTTGTGGAACTCATCTTTTAAACAGACTTTGTTTGCTCATAAACAACGACCCGACCAATTACTTGGAGGAGCAAAAATTACAGAAATAAATCACTCAAATAAAGAAAAAAAAGTTGGCGCGATACCAGCTTTCAAATAATTCTTAATTTGAAATTCACCAGGTTTACATTGCTGTTCAGTTCACATGTAAATTATAGTTTCCTATGCGGGCGCAAACACTCCTGCGTCGTTCTTCAGAGAGATCCGCTAGCACCCCTTACAACATTCAATCAAAGGCCAGGACAGAAAAGGGTGCAGTTTTCTTTGTGTTTCCTTGCTATTGTCATGTTAAAGCGCGTATTCCGGCTTCTAACAAAGTGTACACAAAGAAATCGACGAGACGCGGCGCTCTATTGTCGGAAATACAAAGGAAGACACGGTAAAAGGTGGTCCATTCTGCTTCCTATATGAAGCTTCGAAGAACAAAGCGCCCTCTATGATTAACAATAACGGAGCAGATACAGACTCGCGAGAGAGGCTCACCATTTCAAACTTCATTCAAACTTTCAAACATACTTCATTCGCCCTTCCCCATTCAATAAAGCCACATGTTTCCCTCTTTTTTTTTCTTTCGTTCGCATCCTTCAGCATCACGGTGCGAGCAAACCTCCTTGAGATACTCCATGGCTCGCCTCGTGGGGGAAGCAGAGCCTGGCGTCCGCTTCGGTACATACAGAAATGGTGGTCCGAAAACAAATGTGCCTGCCTCTTTGCTTTGTAGTGGTTTATTGTAACTAAACACTGAGGGCGTGCGCACATTTCCAACCCCTCCAATAAATGGAGGTGTTGTTAATGTCGGAGCTGATTTCTTTGTCTTCATTACTAGAACGATCGTGTTGTTACCGTTGATTACGTTGTTATAAATTTACAATATATGTACCCTAGTATGTGAAGAAATACATCATCGTTTCGGTTGCACTTCGCGCAGTGCCAACGTGTGAAATTGTGCTTTGATCACGTTCAGAGTGCTATACGGGGTGATCACCTTTCTATTTTTTATGCATTTTTTAAAATCGTCTGTTTCAGATAACATAACACTAATAATTGGGCTGGATTACTCACAGAGGCGAACATTGTTTGTGCGAGAGACGAAATACATATTCAGCTAATTAACAAAATTCACTCAACATCCTAACTAATTAGCTTCGCGGCACATGTTGAAATTTGCGTATTGTGGCCGGTGAGATTGTCAGACGTGCTCATTTGGAATTATTTCCAAAATGACGCCAGCTTCGACATGTGCGCCGTAAAACTCGACGTAAAAATGCACTGCTGGTTCACTTCTTCAACAAAACGCTCTTTTATGCATCTAAGCACAAAACTAACTGGAACACGCATGTATCTCGTCTCACACTTTGC
The DNA here is from genome assembly GCF_050947875.1 of Dermacentor variabilis. NCBI lineage: Eukaryota > Metazoa > Arthropoda > Arachnida > Ixodida > Ixodidae > Dermacentor > Dermacentor variabilis. The sequence continues at coordinate 159,359,941 of NC_134569.1, read as the reverse complement.
GAAATAGTATCTCGAAACTGGTATACTTTTGGCGATTCATTTCAAGTGAATACGTCTTGCAAACTCACAGGCTACGATTCGCAAATTGCAGTAAGCGTCGCAGATTGCCATTAAGAAGCTCACTAGTAAATTTTGGCTAATTTCCTGAATTTGTGTTTCGAATTCGCGTGCTAGTAAAGTCCGCCTCTTCGTATAATCCAGCTCAATAACAAGAATTCTGTAATCTGTGACATGCATTCTTTATATAATTTCGTGAAGCTTGAAAGTGATAGCGCCGTATATTACGTGCTCAATTATTACCTATGGACACCATCACCCATCTTGCTAAAAAATTACTAAGTTCGCATGCCTAATTTCGGAAGAAAGTTGAGAAACTGGGCGAGGTCCAATCCATTGCTGGAATTTTCTTTCAGCATCTCGCTTTTCGGTTGCGCATTGTATATATGGAACAAAAACAAATCGACACAAAACTGCACCACCGCCACGGTGCAGAAAACGTTTGTAACCAAACCCGATATGCTTCGTTGGCGCTAGTTAACGTTCCTTCAAATATCTTACTGTGTGTAACAATGATACGGACGCTCGAGGCGCGCTTTCGCCATCGAAATCGTCGCAGTCGTGCTGTCACGGGATCGGCGGTGAGTGTGCAGCTCGCGAGTGCAGATCCCCCCAAAACAGAGGGACGTGCAGTGCTCTTGCTTGCAAAATACTGTGAAGCGAAGCCAGCACAGTCTCACGCTTTTTGCTGTGCAGCGAAATTGTGGTGCGCATACAATCATCTTTAGTTAGAAAAAAAATATTTAGCTAAAAAAAGACCGGTCGTTTTCCTTCAGCACCATCTCCTATACAATCGACGCGGAACGCCTGTAACACCACGGCGGCGCTGTTGGCAGCTGCGGCAACTACGATATTCCCATCCTCCCCAGTGTTCCAAGGCACCTCGTAGCACGGTCGGACTGAATTCATATCACGTGCTCCGAAGTCCAGTCTGGCCGTACCACGAGGTGCATCAGAACACGGATATGGTGCGAAGCTCGTTACTGTCTGCACGCTCGATCTGCCGCGCAGCTGTAGTTGCCTCGCGTGCTATCTCGCCGAAACGTCTTGCCCCCGCGCGATTATAACCCACCGGCTTAAGGGCTTCGGCACAGAGCTAAACGTTGCTTTTGCTCGCAACGATTCGCCCCTTAGGGCAAAACTACTAAGCTCTCAATGCGGATAGGTTTCTTTGGCTTTCTCGCCCGTTTTTATGGTTTCCAACTGGCGGTCGGTGGTGTTAGACTTTCACCACCACTACCAAGACGCTACAAAGGGAGCGTACTCTCGCACAGCCGAGTTGCTGGGCGCGTTTTCTACCGAAAGCCTGATTTGAGACGTAAGGGCTGTGGCGCGAGAGTTTCAGGGAGTCCGAAGGTCTACACACTCTCATGGAGTGCTCGGGAAGGACAAGCCTCCTCTTGTCCCGCCACCCTCTGCCCCTGTCGCGGCTGCAGGAGAGGGTGGTAGCACCGCTACAGATGCACTGGTTATAGGTTCCATTCTATGACCAAGAAAGGATGTGCATACCTGAATTTCCTCACTGCAACAAGTGTAGCCTTTAATGCGGATCATATGTTTACTCAAGAAAATAGCCCTCGAAAGTTTGTTGAGCCGTTCGCTTACATTACCAATAGTCGTGGATGGCTTGCACAACTTTATATATATTTTTTGCCGCTTGCGCAGGTCGAACGGCCAAGAAAGACGCTACGGAGACAGACGCTTGCCCATCTACAACGACCGCAAGCACGCAAGAGGCCATGCAGCTGCAAATTTCGTCCGTTTACCCGAAGGAAGACAACCAAGTTTGGATCGTCAAGAAGAGCACCGGCCTATGAGCAAGGGACGTACTGAAGCCGCACTGTCCCCAGCCTGCAAATTGACGCAATAGAAGGCCAGCAGGAGGCAGGCACACCAGAGTGCCGTACCTCGCCTGATTGTTCGTTTTCATTGACACTCTTTCATCGCTGCATAAGAAGAAATCACCACCTGTAAAGTCTGTGTCACCAAAAAATGAAATGAAGAAGCTCCAAGTTACCGGCCGCGCTCATCAAATCATTCGCCTGAGCAAGCTTCTTTTCTTGGTTATTTCATTTTTTAATATTCTTTTATTGAGTTGTGAGACAAACATGAACATTAGACCGCGTTACGGACGTGCTAACGACGTGTTATGGACGGCCTGAACGACGTGAGTGATGGCTTACGATGAGTAAAAGTGGACATGTCGAAAAGCTGCTGCTATTGTGTTTGGTCACTCTACACGCGCTTCTTTATTTGAATCTTCCCTCCCGTGTGTCCTTTTCTGCAATGAACTGAATTAACAAGTGGAAACGGTGCCCTGCCAACGAGGCGCGGCCCCTGCTCAAGTGTGTGTGTGTGTGCCGCCACAAAACTGGAAAAAATTGGGGAGTGCTGCAAAGACTCGCCCTACGAGTGATGTTTCAGACGCGGTACCTTGTGCATTCCCATTTCTTCGGAAATAGATGTGCTCGTCCTTGAAAATTCAGGGACTCGGGCACGCGGAAGCTTTCCTTCTGAACTACTAACAATTTGTTCGTACATACCTGTGTCATCAATCACAAGTGACACGGACACAGTGATACTCATAGAGACTTGCGGCGTGTCGTACAAGCTCGCATTGTCATACCGTAAAGCAGAAGAAAGAACAAACGCTTCATCATATGTGCTGCTCACTTAAAAATGTAAGTTGACATTATAATGCATCCTCGAAAACGCCCTTGCGCGTTCTTGTGGATTTTTTCTTTCTTTCTACATTATGGTGTAACTTTGGTGCAACTTATCTCATGTCTTAGCCTTTCATTTAGTTCAATTCCATGGAAGTAGTTGATTTTTTCTAAGAAATTTTTGTCTCTACAGTAGGAAGTGCAGTAATTTTATTCACATTATTTTATCACCTTAAATACCCATAGTAAATGGGGCGTTGTGTGAGGGGTGGGCAGTCAAGTTATGCAGATATAACACTAAAATACTCGTAAATAAAGTCTCATCAACATAACCGGGAACACTGAATTCATTTTTAACCGATTACTCGATCTGCGGATATTAACTTCACATGCCAAGATGTAACAAGGATCTTTAAGGAACGTTTAATCTCATTACACTCACCGATGCGAGATGTACTTTTCTGTTTCCATGACTTCGTGAAAGCTATTTTGGGTGTGCTCTCTTGCACTGCTCATGGGGTCTACACAGTGTAGAAGATGAAGCACTGAAGTCGCTTTGCCTTGCAGGCACCATACCACAACGGATACTCCGATTGTCGTTAAGCCTTGTTACAGTCGTTGGGAACACTCCTATTTTAATGATAATTCTATCACTTCTTACAGACAGTTTGGGTGCCTGTTTAGAGCTCACACACATTAATGAAAATATTTGAAACTTGGCAAATTCAGTTGTCCACTTAAATTCAGAAACGAACAACGTCCGTTTGCATCTAATGTAACACTTTGCAAAATAAAGTATACAAGGGTATGTGCGGTCCCGATGAGGTCATATAACTATACATCTTTTATAGCCTGTGAGTTGCCGCAAACTCTTTGTGCGTATTTGCTACCCACTTCGATAATCGCTTGTGCTTTTCTTGTTTTCCCCCTTTCAGACAGGTCTCGTGTACACAAACTATGATGGAAGAGTCTGAAGCGAGCACGCGAAGAAAAAAAGCATAATCGCAAGTTTGGAGCATAAAGGCAGAATATTATTGAAGCTGTCAAAAGTGGTACAGTCAACTGAAAGGAAACGCCTGCCACGAACAACAAAGGTCGTCGCCTGTGCCGTACGGCTCTTGTTCGACGCTTTAAAAACATGGTCTGGGAGATGTTATTTTTATATGCCCGCGCTCTGTGCCCTCGCCAACCTCCTAGCGTCTGTGAAGCTCGCCAGACTATTTTGCCTGTTCACAGCAGGCGACTAAATTTCCACGTGCCCCTTCTTTCGTCACCAGTGTGCAGAGAAGTCCGTTGATATTTGCCGTTGAAACATGGACAATGCTGTCACTGTCATCACCACGTTATAGTTATCGTTACATGAGCGCGCTTATGGTTAGATTTTGCCTATGATGTGCAACCTTTAAAAACCAAGGAACGTGTCAGGAATGTGGGAAGTTGAACTCGAGAAGGAAAATAAAGAAAGTCTTCACATGTGTCCAGCAACCCATGTGTGTCCTTTCGACGTGAGTTCGGTTGCTTATCGTGCTGGACACACGCGTATTTAATCTATATTACATTTATACGCAGAATGTGCCACACATGTTCGTTCTCACCTGCCTATCGTTTGGTTTCATGTTGAAATCGTTGACAATAAAGCGCAAGTTGACTTTCAGATTGCCACCATACATGTTGAAAGTGTTTCATTGTGTTAATAATACTTATACACCCATACATACATAATGTACATGAGAGTCGTGTGCCCCAGACCACCGTCAGTCGCACTTTGCTCCGCGAACTGGCAGCATATCGGTCGACTGAGTTCCTGCAGAACACTTGGTAGTGCGGTGAACAGAGATTTATTCGGGATCCGGGACCTCAAACAAATGCCAGGCAATGTTAACACATTTCTCTCCCATTTACCACTAAATGGACCCTGAATTCTTATCAAGTCCATGGAAAAAGTCTTTATAGTGTGAGCGATACAGAATAAATAACTTTATTGAGCACATAGTGCGAAGGGTGCATTATTGTTTCCAGGAAAGCAATGATATTTGGTACCAAGGTACCCTGAAAGTTTACAATAAAACGGAATAGGGAATGAGTCAACCCCAGAGAGACCTGGGACGAGAGTGCCGTGGTATTCTCGAAATACGAGGTTGAATGAACGCTTGCAATTCAGGTAGGTCAATATAACAAAGGCATTATCATGGTAATTATCAATCTGTCTGCAACACAATCAGCACAGAAAAGAGAAATGCAACGATTTGGGGTCATGATGCCAACTGCTTCCCTCTCTCATATACAAATCTTTAATGAAAAGGTAATAGGCTCTGTGGGCTGCAAACACAATTTCATAATTCTGTTAGTTGAACCATTAAAGCGAGGTTACCACAGGAGGCGCTCAGTGAAAGTTCTGAAAAATTCAAAGAATGTGTGCAACAACTTCGCTTCTCAAATAAACTAATTTAATAAGTAAATTCTGGGGTTCAACCGTCAATATCACGATGTGACTATGAGGCATGCCGTAGTGGCAGACGCCGGATTAATTTCCACTACATAGTTCTCTATTGCACACCTAATGGGGGCAGTTTTGCATTTTGCCGCAACTGAAAGCTGCCGCCGTCTTCCAGTGGGATGGTTAAGGAGGATCGTCATTAGTTGGTGTGTTCGGGGACAAGAAAGGATGCGAAAGGCACTCTAGGAGGCACGCAAAATTAAAATTTATCTTTTACACGAACGACGATAACAGAAGGGAAAAAAAGTTCAACGACGATTGCGATACTCCCTAATGCAAAATTTACGCGCAGCTTATACGTGTTTTCATTTCGCGATGTACTGGATGGCGCGGGCAATACGTCTCGAGCGGCACGTCGAAAACGGAGTGAAGTGTGGCGCGACTGCCTCGCTAATCGGGAGACCAGGAAGTGCAGCGCGTGTGTGACTAAGCGTGCGATTCACAGCAGCCGCCACAGACAGACCTCCACTTGTGCAGCGCTTTGTTTCCATATGTGCTATCGGTGGTGTCATCGGTGAACAGACAACGTATGCTACTCTGGCGCCATCTCGTAGCAATCGTCGCCGCAAAGCCCGTCTTGAGCCGCACTGCGCTTTTATTCTCACGCTTTCGCTATAGCTTCCTCCTCCGCTTTCCGCCTCATGGTTCCGCTGCACCCTCCTTCGCTTTACCCCTCGCGCTCTCCTTGCCATCCCTGTTTCTCATCCGCGCTCCATGCATGCTCTTTCATCCTTTCCTCCACTTGTTCGCTCCATTACGAGGACGCTTACGAACCATGTCAACGCTCGCTGCACGAACAGGCGCACGAGACAAGCGCTGTAAGAAAACAGTGTCGAGCCTGGAGTTGCACTCGACCGACAGACGCGACGCCAAAACCAGGAACGGACAGTGAGATAACAAAAGCAGTACGAGATCAACGTTCGGGCACCTAGATGTAAATAAGTGACAAACCTTCCCCTAGCAGAAAATGAGGGTAAGCGAAGCTTGTTCTGGTGCACCTGACCTTCGTCACGGCTAAGTAACCCACAGGTAACGGTGGAAGATGGCTCCGGCCTCCCGTTCCATCAGCTCATGATCGTCTTCTCGTTGCTGTCAGAATGCCTGGGCTTGGGAGGAATTAACGTCTGCATTGTCGCGCCGATGGTGAACCCCTTAATGGGTGTTTTTGTGCCACTCGTAGAACGCTGCCCATTCCTCGGGGGAACGCACTACGCGTGGCCATCCCATCCACTTTCTGAATATGAACTGAATGAATACGAAGCCAGCGCAGCGTGCATGAAACCCTTTGCTGCCTTTTCCCTCCCCGGCGGAATCGAAACCGCTCTGACTCTGACTCTAATTTTTTTTGTGCCTGTGGCGGGAGCGCGTGCCTATGTAGCTGGAATCCTTGCTAATGACTCACGCTCCAGCACCACCGCAGGTGCCAACTCATCAAACCACCCTTTCCCGCAACTGCTCCGCTCTGGGAGCAGGCGGAATTTTTTTTTGCGTGACCAGGACAACACCACTGGTGAGCGAATAGAAGCTTTGCTTGGAAAACCGTAAACGTCGCCTTAGAGTTTCAATGGACGTGACAGCTTACTTGTCGTTGCGTGCTACGGTCGACGACCCCAGCTGAGGCAGAGGTGGCACAGTTTCTACGGCTGGGACCATCGCCAGCAGATGGCTGCTCTACCATATGCCGCGCCTGCCTACGTTGAGGGCTCCACTCTGATGAACAACAGCAGCTCACGAGAACCGCGACCCACGCACCACCCACGTGGACAGAGCCTCGGTAGGCATCTTCCAAGACGCGGCCGTATGTGGCCCGGCAGGAGGCGCTCAGCAGGCCTTCTAATTATTTCCGGGACAGGCCCCTGCATGTGGCCCGGGTAGCCACGTTCTTGTCAAATGGTCGCAGCAGGAATAACAGCGCGAGCTCATCTTACCGAGAGGCCAACTCGTCCGGCGGGCCTCGGTGTTTCGCAGCTTGAGCTCCTCCGCAGGTTCTTCACGCAGCACGTGTTTTCTTTCGTTCTTCTCCAGCTCCTGTGCCACTTGCCCTCGGCTCGCCTTCTTCGCTTTGCTTTCTGTTTTCTCCAGACTCCTGAATTCACCCAGTGCACAATTCGCGGCGCACATGCAAAAGAAATTACTATAAAAAGTACAACTGTGTCCTTCCCCTACAGCAAGAATTTACCCCATGATCTCGTGTTTAGCAGCGCAACGCCATAGCCACTATGGCACCACGTTGGGTCCAAAACAAACGATTGGTCTTTCAGGCTGCACGTGATCTATAATCACAACTTGCTTTGTAACGCTGTTTATAAAATTTAAGCTGGCGTTTGCCGGAAATACATTCTGCCCCTCTTCTTTGCATCTGGCAAAGCACTTCCTCTAGCAACCTATAGCGGGAGGGTTCGGCGTAGCTGCTGTTGCCTGCTCCTGGGTTGTCAGTATCTCGGCAGGTATCTTTTACAGCGAAGCTGTTATGCTCCTGTCAAGAGGGCAAGTTGTGTGCGCTTACGGGCAATGCACTCGAACCCTGAGGAAAACTTTAGCCTTAGCCTACGCAGTGTTAAACGAGCGCACTCACAGTATAATAAATGGCGATATATATTAAGATTAAGATTAAAAATAAGATACAGATTAAAAATAAAAAAGAAACTTTGAACATGTGACTATTTTACGTTGCATCATAAATAAAAACAAACAAAATATTTTTCTGAACAAAAAAAAAACGAAAATACTTTTATTATAAGAGCTGCTCAAATACTAAGATGAACTTGTGTGTCATTTTTTTATGAATTACACTTTGTACCGTTGAAACCGCTGGCATCGAGACTATTGCACTGCACCAGGAAAGTGCGTTCCTTGAACGCACTCTGACCGGAGTGCACTCTTCTGCAAGTGACACTCTATTTGTGACGGTTGCATTTGGCACAGTGCACTTAAACCTATTGACACTCTGCGTAAATGCACTTGCCGCTTGACAGTTTATTAGCTTCTAGTCGGTCGGGATCTTTCGCAGTGTCGTGCATATGAAAATAAAACCTATAGCAAAGTGAAGCGAAATGTGCATACATTCTTTGGAATCACGCATGTAGCATGTGGAACAGCATTCGTTTTGGCAAAAAGAAGTACAAAACAAGCCTCCGAACCCCATAATTGATGACAGGGTGCTCCTGCTAACAATGCGAACCACGTAGAGATCCCTGTAGACGCTTCCCGGTGAAGATTAGCGTTGCAGAAGCTGCCTCGGCGACGGCAGCTTGCGACGTGGGCAGTGACATCACTAGGTTTTCATAGATGAAGGAACCAGCCTAGCAAATATTTGATTGTTGTTGCAGCACCGCTATAGGTAGGTAAGGCATAGTAGAGCTCCCGAGCGGTAGCGCAAATAGAGAAGCGGCAAAGGGAACACAAACGGCAATATGACCAGCAGCGGCACACCACTACTGCTGGTATTGCCATGGAATTTAAGCACAGGAGAAGTCAGCACGCCCACACCCTTCTATAGATTAATAATGTGCCTGAGGAGTAATCGAACAATAAAGTCTTGCATACCTCGCACTCAGCAGCTTTAGTGCTGGCTTTCAGCAGCTGTGCTGGACATCGACTTTCACTTGGCTAGGATGGCGAGTGAATTTCTTTCGATATTAAGCAAATTTGTGGGCCGAATGCAGGAACCAAAAACTTTTACGGTCACCGGCAAATCAGTGCGCTCAAACGCACCTATTGATTTCCATAGGAAAAAATGATATTGCCGGCTTATAGGTATCTCTCAGACACGCGTATTTGCCAATGGAATAGTGGAGTCAACGAATTTGTTGATTGGAATAATTTTCGTTGATTTAGCGATTCGATATGTGCCATTGGGAGTGTTTCGCCTACTCTTGACCAGTCCTCCGAATTGGGTATATGCCACTGCAACAAAAGAGGCACATACTGTAATTCCTAAATGTAGTGTAGATGTTTTGTACGCCTATTTCCAAGCAGCCGTCACCGTCATTGTTCCCTCTGCCGAATGCACAGCCCTCGCTGGGCTGCGAATTCAATGACGGGGTGGCTGACGACGAAGCTGTGGCAAGCGAAGACGGGCATGAAGCATGGTATAAGAACCGGCAAAGCGTCATCACTGCTGTCCTTTCGTTTTTTTTTTCGACCAGTTACCTGGAGTCCACAGCTAAAGATGCCTGCCTCTATAGAAATGATACAAATTCTTGTCTGCAGGATCGCGATAAACAGGATTCGGACAGTGGGCAACATGATTCCAATTTGTCAGTAGGACGCCCAAGAACGAGAAATAATTATTTTATTGGCTTTCAGAAAAAATATGTTCCGGCTGTAAACAGATTTGATTTCCCTTCCGGGAAGCCTCACACGATCATTTCATCTGAAGCTTCCACAATAGTAGAAAGAAAAATTGCGTAAAAGTAAATCTAAAGAAAGTGAGATCGTAAAGGTCCAGTAGGAATAAGATCGCTAAGCTGCGAGATCCACAATGAGAGCACGGAGTGTGACCACCTTTTTCCCGCAGCACGCACTAGCTTCTCAGGTAGTGGTTTGGTGCTCTCATGCCCGGGACAAAGCCACTAAGCGCGCTGCTTGCGCGACGGTATCTGAAAATACCTGGCATTCGTAGCACCAAACGTGCATTTTCTGACTGCTGTAAAAACCGGAATATCCTCAACTAAGTTGTTTTTAAACTGTTTGCTGTAAATCATCAGTGCTTGGCTATAATTCGCACCTCGCTCGATTGCGTGCCAAACTTCAGCTGTTTCGCTCAATCGAAATATCACTGACAACTGTGGGAAAATATATATGCATTGTAATGCTATTCCCCCCTTGCGTTCATTTTGTAGCACTGGTAGACTGTATGTCTAGTAAAGGTCGATTAGCGGAGTTAGGCACGACAGTAAATTATTTAAATCGCACCAAAATACATATTCAGTTAATTTTCTGCATGTTTACCGGTAACATGTGCCAACGTTGGTGCACAGAGTGTAGGAAATAAAAAGGAATAGGACCCAGCACCACATTCGTTCAACAAACAGGCGACAAGTGAGGAAACCGGTCTGGAGGTTTCTTTTTCAATTCTAGGCTCTAAAAACGCGCTATTGTCTTGCCTAGAACACGATGTATTACCTCTGAGAAATTCTTATTATCAAAATCCACGTTCTCGGTAATAGCTTTCGTTTGTGGCGACCTCGGTCCCTCTACGGTGTTGAATTTCTTAAAATTTGACGCAGCTACCGCACGAGTCCTTCTCCTTATCTCTCCTTATCTTTTTTAAGGAAAACGCGTTTTTGGCGTGAGGTGATTTTAATCAAGATTTATGAAGGCAGCAGGGCCGGATGGTTGAAACACTGTGAAACAGGGTCATCTTGCTGCCATTATCATGAAGCTGTCATTAAAAACTGATGGTGAGCATCAATAATGTTCCCCGCGCACCAATTGCTTTCTGTAATGCTTGGCTTAGTTTGATAGCAGTAGTGGCGTTGTCATTTTTTGCCTTTTTACGTCTCGAAGTAGGTTGCGCGTAGCGATATAAGCCACGAAATTGCAACTTAAAGTTTGTCCAATGAAGGCCCACACCAAGCCGTCACAAAACTGTCTGCTATATTTCTTGGGAATTTCCAAACAAATGTTCGACAAGGCGCCCGATTGATTGCCAAGGAGAGAAGAGTTCTTTTTTGTCATCAAAAAATAAAAGAAAAAGACCAATGTAAAATAATACCACAGCTAATAAAGCATTCCTGCTGTCGCTGCCAGAAATATAGTGCTGGAATTTTCATCGAGCGTGTTTTAATGAATTATTCTGCGCACCAATCATAGGTATAAAATTTATGGTCGGTCTGTTCACTTTTTTCGTTCGTCCTTCTTAGTCGCGAAATCAAGTATTCAGTATAGCGCTCAACCTAAACAAAGGCCAAGGGCCAATTTTACCAGACAGGTGCTGCTATTTTTTATTTACATTTTTATACAAATGGTGCAAAACGTTAGCGAAACCCGCTCCCATGGTTAGGGTAGCAAACCGGTTAAGCTAAACTGGTTAGCCTCCCTGCCTTTCCTTCTCCACTTTTTCCTTCCTTCCTTCCTTCCTACACGCTTCAAATAATCTTCACTCATATTATGCAGTGTCATTGTTATCTTTCCGTCTTTCTTATATCAATGCATACCGTATTTATTTGGCTCTTGAGCTTCAAGAAAAGCCAGGCCCTTCCTGCACGTCGGAAAAGGCGCCACACTTCTGAATATATCCGCAGATTTATATCTCGCGCAGCGCAACACGCTCCGCAACGCGGAAAAAGCACAAATGGTTCGATTGAATTCCGTAAAACATGTCTAAAGGTAACTACACGTCATGCGAAGTGCCTCATCGTTCATTTGTATCTTTGTTCCAGCCAAATGCGAAAGAACGATGTTTTACTAAAAGACAGGGATTCACTGGATCCGGAGTACTGGATCGAAGTTCACTGGATTGGATTGACTGGATCCAGTAAGATTGGATGAACTGGATCCAAGTTCGTAGTAGCCCACGCGCAAAGCATGACATGTAAAAATCAACTTCGAAGCTTAACATTTTTTTTTCAAATAAGTAAATGTGCCAGATAAGTAAGACAAATAAGTAAATGTACTAGCCTGGGTGCACGACAACGCCGGGGAGAAATATTACACGACTCAGCTAGTCTCACGTGACTTTTCTTTCCTAGCTGAGAGCACAACGTTAGATTCAAGACTAAATAAAAGCATGAAAAGTTGTGGTTGAGAATCGTGCATCTTGCTTTGCGGACCTTGAAGTAACATTCGACGATGTTTTTTTTTTATGCCGTTAAGGACTAAACCTACATCCTGTAAACTTTCGCCCTGCCTCGATCCATAGCAATTGCCCTTCGATATCACATTTGCTTTTAATAAAGGGTCCTCTATTTCCTCATTGGCGCGCGCTAAAATTTTACGACTACGAAGAGGTTGCCATTTTTTCGACGATTTTATGAGAAATATTGAAAGGAGGTATAAGAAGTACGCAAGAATTCGGTATATAGAAGAGTTGTATTTGGAATGACGGGCGGGAGAAGAATAAACCATGCTAGTTACACAAATCTGCGAGCTTGCCACACTTAATCGCATGCTATCGGAATGTCAGCACTTAACAAACAAGTCGGGCAGTGCCGACCCCTCTGTCTCTTCCTCCGCCAGCCTCCGTTCGCGCTGAAAGACCGCACTGCTCAGCTCGTACCTGACAGCACAACTCTGGCCGTCCGGCGAGCCGAGGAAGCCGCTTCGAGACAAGGTCTCGGAACCGCGTCCGCGGCGGGTGCCCAGACCCACCAAAGAGACGCCGGACTCAAATCTTATTGATTTGAAAATAAAGTTTACGCTCTCTCACCAACTCTTCTACGACTTCGTGGCTAAAGGAAAGCTCGTGCAATAAAGTCGCGCAACTTGCAGGTATAAGAAAATGAATGGCCGCTTGCAGCTGCCACACGATGTCTGCAGCACCATGTCCGTTCAAGAACTCACGGTGATGTAAACAGCAGTATGAACTAACATTATTACACACTGCAAAAATACAAGACCATTAGGTATATGTCGCACAACCATCATAGCTGTCACACGGCTGGTTCGGCTAGTTGGGGTTGCATAATTATAAAGCTTTAGGCACAAGGAAGACACCGAACGAAGAAAAGCAACGCATTGCACACGCGGTCACTCACGACTAGTCTCCACTGCACATGTGAAAACGTATACATATATAGAAGATAAATGCATTGCGCATGTAAAGACGACGTACAGCAAGCATACATCCAAGGCACGTGTTCAGCATCGTTTAATAGAATTGAAATACCTGTCATGTAGTAATAACCATGGCTGGCTTACGCGCAGTGCGGCGTTCATGAAGATATGATAGAACTCCGACATTTCTCATGTGATTTGGTCATGCTAACGGAACGAAATGAGCGTATTTTCGAAGAGGCGTTTGTGAGGAAAGATGAGAGGACGACGCACCATTTCATTAATTTTTTATCTTTAAAAGATTGACCTGTTTGGGGAATGCAATTACGACCACAGGAGACGTCAATTTTCTACACCACTCTTGAAACACAATTGAAAAAGCGATTCACAGGCTTCTGGCTGCCTTTTCTATTGTCCAATGGTATGGCCTGTGCCCTACTGTGCATAATTGTACTAATGTGGCTGAGCCTGTTTGGTGCAAGAAATACCACGATATGTAATAACGCTTTACCCCGTTTTTCAGGCCAGCGGTATTTTGTTTACATAAGGAATTACTGTCAACTTCCAGTTTCCGTCGTTCCTGTTACAGCATAGTTCTTGCAGGTTCCATAAAGTGTTGTTGCTGCTCTTTTCTTGCGATCTATAAGATACATTCCCGTAAAATAACCTGTGCTTTTTATCTCAAAGCAAGTATTTATTTATTGAACGACTGTTGTGTTGTTCTTGTTGCTGGTCATTGTTTTTTCTTCTTGTGTTATATTTACGGCCAACCACAGAACTAATTTCTCTTCAACTGGAACTTTTTTATCCGCTCGGCCTCTTCTTCCTCATTATCTATAAACAGCTTTCCGCACAAGCCCATAAACGCATGTTTTGTTTCCTCTTCAGCAAAAATATTTGATCGAAAATGTACTGCGTTTTTCATAAAAGAATCATAAGATTTGTTGCACAATAAACAAACAGCCAGCATCTTTCTACCGAGTTGCCTAATGCGCCCCGATGACAGATGTAACAACTACTGCATTGTAGGCTAAAGCGGGGCGTTTTCAGTTTTCTTTTTTTATATTTTATTATTGAGCATGAAAACACCAATAATAAGCTTCGACGCCACCTAAAACTTTTGCCGTTGAATTTTCTGGACGAGTTCTTGCAGAAACAAGAATTAATAAGCACGGTTATTGCAAAGGAAGTGCCCTTCACTGAACGTAATTGGGAGTAAAATAATTCAATATTATATTCAGACACTCGCCGTGATATACCGATGGAACAGTCGCTGCGTCCACGTTCATCAAATCGTGCAGATTCCAGAAGAGGGGCTAAGAAACTACGACTCAACCCGCACTCGACATAAGCTATAGCGTTGCTGCAGAAGGGAAACAATATAACAAATCCCGTTTACTCTACATTTGCGTTTCACTACGCATCATTCTGCGCGCACACTTCGGCGCGCATCATTCTGCGCGCCACATCACACAGCACTGTACGCAGCGCTGCAATTATTATGAGGCACAATCTTGACAAAGGAAATGATGCCGAACGCCAGAGGCAACTTCACTCTCTTAAAGTCCACGAGTCGCACTCAAGAGCCACTCTGCTCTGCTACATGTTGCGAGTCACACACTTAATTTTCAGCACTTTTGTTTGGAAAGTGAAGCAGCGGCTACAATAGCTCTGCTACTCGTAAACTAGATGCGAATATGCTGTTGGAATCTCTCAAACTGCGAGAAAGACAGACCATAATGTGTAGTTGCCAGCACGCAGGACATTATTTACAAACTCCAAATCTCATGACATGCCTACCGTTTCCCCCACGGGTTACTAATTTCTGGCCACAACAGGAGCCGCACCAGGCGCGACATCGTGCGGTGCAGTAGGACGGTGGGCATTGCTGCAATACAAGATCAGCAATTTATGTTGACGCGGATTTCCTGCTTTTTCGGCAAAACAGCGCTTATCGTTGAGAAATAATATGCACGAATAAAAACGACATTGCACGAAGTAACAGCAATTAGGCCGAGATAAGTCTTGTACACGTAACATCCCGTTTTGTTTCGTTCAGTGTCAGAAATATGTGCAGAATAGTACGACTGTCGATGAATACCAGTGAAGTCCACCCTTATCTCACATGTGTGATGAGGTGAACGAAAAAGATCAAATAACAACACAAATCAGCCGCCGCAACGAATACGTTGCTGGGCGGAGTGGCGAAGATAACAGCGGGTGTGTTCATTTCACGGAACACCACCAGTTGACAACGATTACTGCTTCCAAAGATCATGGAAACAAACTGCGCTGAGCGGTGAGCCTAAGGTGAACAGCTTGCTTGCCTGCGGAGATTTGTGATAGCTGTGGTGCCCCGTGACTGTAGATCCGTAGTCGCATGGTGTCTTTTAACATTCTACGGGCTTTCCCTTTCTGCTTGAAAAGCTAAACACTTGATGAGCGCATTGCTAGAAACATCCAATTCTGATATCTCTTAAGATTCTCAACAACACCTAATTTGGGATTTTGACGATTGGAACAATATCAATACTAGCTGAAAACCTTTCCTTAGATAATTAGATATTAGAAGACAAAATTAATGGGACTTTTACGAGAATATTCCGAACTGCTCTTTGTAGTTCTTGCGTTAAATCATTGCCACTTCGAAAAAAAAAATAAAAAAGACCGGTGCTTGTTAGCTAGAACCCTGTGCATAAATGCTTTGATTCTTAATGAGCAAGCCGAAGAGATACAACGCCATCCAAGTTTACACGAAAGAGGTGTCCTTTAACTTTATATCTATTATGTTTCTATTAGAGGCGTAGTTTGTTTCTGCTGTTACCACCAAGATAAATAAAAGTGTCCAGACCAGTAGGTGCACTTGCAACACAATTTGTTTGCTCCCTTACTGCATCACTGACTCTGGAAACCCATCACTGCTAAGCTCACGGGTTCTCGGATGCGAAGAAGCAACACACCTAGCATGACAATTAAAGATATAGAAAATACAAGTTGAAAATAATTATGTAGTCGTTTGCTTTTTACATGAGCGCTCTCAACACGTCTGCTGTAAGCATTTCGCAATGAGGTGAACGAAAGCGAGATACTGAATTTTCGCCTAAAGTTTTCCAAGGTGAGCACTCCCCTTCTACGTTTGCCTAACGTTTTTTTTTTGTTCTCTATGGCTCTACATTCAGCGCCCTGTTCCTCACAAAAGCTACTCTGCGCCTACTTGATACCTTTTGAGCTTCCACCTACTTTTTATTTTATACTCTTTGCCATAGAGCAACTAGAACTTCTAATGTACGCGGGAAAATCTGAAAGAAAAGTACACGTGTTGTTAGTATCTCCCTCCAGTGCCTTATACTTTCAATTAATTACCAGAAAGCTCTACTTGTGAAACAAGAGATGTTGCACTGACTGAAACAAGCATGCGATTGCTGCAACATGCAATCAACTTGGTTCACCGTGTGTTCCGCTTTGTGCGTGGAAACATGAAGCTTCCAGTTACAGTTTTTGTTGATGCATGTTCTTGCGCTCGCGTGACATTGAGATTGAATATGTGATAAAGAGCGTAAAAAAAGAGACTTGCCCGATGGGGCAAGCGCATACGCGCGAATACGTAATCCCATGGTGGTTTGTTTGCATTGAGTTTCGCCCTGACTAACACACTAAATATTGTGAGCACATCGTTTTACGCAAACCAATCTCTTGCACCTGCTGTGACAGGCACCAGAAGGCGCAACAACGCATACTCCCGTTGCTTCAAACATGGAGCTCTCTCTGTAGCAAACGAAGAGATGTTCATTGCTTCGAAATGGCGCCAAAGAAAGACAGGAACACGGAATAACACTACGAACAAAGGCATCGTCCTCCACTGAAGTTCATTCGCAAAAGGCAGGACAACATACACGCGCAGGTGGTTAAAGAAACAAGAAAAACTGCAAATTGAAACTAAAAATTATTGTTTTTCATCATATTAGTTTGAAATCTATTACTCGGTTAAAATACGTCGGTGGGCTAGTTGGTTTAATACATAAGTGTATAAGCGCGACTGAACGAGGACGTAGAAAGAAACAGATACAAAGAGACGACGCTACAGGTACTGCTGTCTCTGGGCGTCAGTTTCTGTCTACACCCTCGTTCAGTTGCACTTATATACTCCTATCATGGAAGCCTATTAGACAATTATTTTTGTTATGCTGCTGCAGAAACCTTTGTGATTGGTATCTTTTTTTTTTTTGAAGTAGTGCGGATAAGAGTTTAAGCGACCAATAGGTCGACGGTTTCACAAGCACAATAATAAATGCGAGGTGCTAAACCAAGTGAAGAAAATCAAAATCACGAAGGCAAGAATAAAGAAATAGATTGGCTAAGGGGAACATTCCATAAATTGGGCTCATCCAGTCATGCTATATGCACAGTCGGATAGTGCAACACATCGGCGGCGCCCTCACGTCCAATAACAGAACATATTGCCAGAACATCGGTAATTCACTAGGTCAAAAGCTAAACAGAAAAACAACCTTGCATACAGTGGGGAATGCAGCAGATCACTACCGACAATATGTATATAAGTCAATAACAGTACATTTGAAAACAAGAAAATATTTTCATGAATTATACTATAGATAAAATATTCCTTAACTTCAATTGAAAGCACCTGCGAAATGTGCGTAGAATATTCGTTGTATATTCACAACTTCTTGTAATTCCCCTTAAAAAGGCGCTGTTCCACTTTCTTTTTTGACAAAACGCGTTTTATGCGTTGTAACGCAAATGTACATGGAACAGCCATGTGTTTCTTCCCACAGCTCGGGAAATATCTCAAGAGCGGTATCATCCAGGAAACCCATTTCAAGTTGATACATCTTGAAAACTCACCGGCTACTATTTATAAGCTGCAATAAGTGTCGTAAACTATTGAATCAAAAGGTAATTATCGATATTTCGTTAAGTTGTTAAATATTCGTTTGGATTTCTCGTGCTAGCAATATCCGTCTCTTGAAATAATCCCGCTTATGTACAAGAAATTAGGCTATATAGCACAGGCGATGTTTAAAAATGGCGGTAAACTTAAAAATTATCATCTGTATAATGAGCTTATTCGTACTTGTTCAAACGCAAGTGACTGTGTTAACGCTCTTATGATTTTATCTCTTAGAAACTGTCGATAGTTGCTGTGCAGTTTCTGCGTGTTGAGAACTTCCATGTGCTAATTCGAACTTTCTGCTACCTTTTCATTCGTATTGTGTGTTGTATTGTGTATTGTGTGTTCGTATTGTGTTTGTTCGTATTTCGTTCGTATTTTCGTTCGTATTCGCGCCAACGTTCTAGTCGCGAACGCTTACTGCTCAAAGTGCTTCGCGACAGTATATTCATAATTTCTAGATTTTGTTTTATTACTGTCATCTTTGTTTCATTGGTGCTCATTTGCCTGTTTAGTGTGGCATAATATTCTTCCGCATTGCTTGCCTAAACTAAGCGACAAGGAGCACAATCCGTGATGCCAATCTCTTCCACACACACAAAGAACACTCGAAAACAAAAAAAAAAATGGTAGACACCCACATCAAAAGGTACAAAGCCAGATCCTGAACATATCGTTTCGCGATAGGCATTCAGGGGGACTGTACAACGCCACTATTATAAAGAAAGCCACAAAATACTGCGAATTCCAGCCTGTGTCCGATTACAACCAGGGACCGAGAGTACTGCATGACTACAGAATAAAGCGTGGCTATTCAGCTGAGCCAATCCGATGCGCAGGGTCTCTTGGTGCCGCTCACGATGGTGGCACTGGATGAACGGAAGTCTCAGCCTGCATGCCAGATGTAGGATCTTGTGTGGAGTTCCGCGCACCACTTAAAAAAAGGGAGAAACATCCGCTTTTTGGAGTAGTCACTTCGATTATTCAGGAAAACGTAATACACTTGATACACAACCAGAAATGCATATTGCAATGAGGAAGTGTGATACATCTGCGCTGACTAGATGTGTATCACGTTCAGTCCAGATCCGTCATTTATACCACGTAGGCAACCATAAACAAAGAGCTTAACCGGGTCCAAAGAGACCGTCGAGAGGAAACGGGGATTAAGTGTGACGCTAAGTTCGTTAGTCCTAGGAAGCTCATTAGCGGCACGCATATGATACTGATGCGGTGCGGGACTCTCCTAATTAAGTATATGGAGCGTTGTGATGGTAATGAGAGTTAGTGCACAGGTTAGAGTCGACGTAGCTCATACGTGTTTTTGACCGCTACCAGAAATGACACCGGCGATGGCCGTATCTACAGTGCTCTCGGTTGCACTTAGCCGAATCATTTCGCCTGAGATCAGCTTCACAACATCGTTAAATTGCCCGAATGCTCACCGGCCAGGAAAGACGCCGACTATCCCAAATTATTCTACCCAGGGGAAACGAAGAACTTATGTAAGCTGGCCATAAGACGTAATAGGATCAGCGGCGCCGACTCAGAGTTCGCTAGCTGGTGTCGCTTTTCCAGCGTACTGCACACTTCACTACGACCGTTAGTAATACAGCTAGCATGTTTTTGCTGGTTTGTTCTCTTGCTGGTCGTATATAACTCGGTTAGTTCTCCGAAGCACGTTTCAGGGGATGGTCTCAAGAGAGTGAACTGTTCGTGCCCCGAAAGTAAACAGAAACTATTGAGATATATAAGAAGGGTAATGATCCGCAAGAATCCAAGGCACATACCTCGGTTTTCCTTTATCTCTTATTCTCTAATGTGACGTCACGCTGCACTCTTAGGGCTCGAATGTTGCGAATATTAGGTTCGTTCTGCGAGATCTTGGTCTTTATTGCAACTATTTCCTCCACCTTCTGACTATTATGGGATGCATCTGTGCCAGTTTTACTTCGTCGCATCCGTAGAGGCAGAGAGTGAGAGAGAGAGACAGAGAGAGACCAAGGATAGGAAAGGCAGGGAGGTCAACTAGAACAGCATCCTGTTTGCTACCCTACACTGGGGGTGGGGTAAAGGGGAATAGAAAGAGGAAGAAAGGGACATAGTAAGCACTCAGTACGTGCAGGAGGGACACAATACACAAGGACACTATAAACAGTCTCTTAGACCGGTGCGCTTCAAGTACTGCACTAGTCGCTTTTCGAGCCAGTCACGGGTGTGGCCGCGGTCCGAGTATCTTTGACTAGGTGAATGGTCTCGAGTCGAGTCGGTGTAAAGTTGCCGCAGAGAGAGGCGTTGGACATCGTAGCGAGGGCAGGTACACAATAGGTGCTCGATGGTTTCCTCCCACGCACAGGAGTCGCACATCGGGTTCTCGGCCATTCCCATACGGTAGGAGTATGCGTTCGTGAACGCCAATCCCAGCCACAAGCGGCACAGCAAGGTTGTTTAGCCGCGGAGAAGGCTAGACGGTAGTTGTAGCCGTAGCGTGAGGTCCAGTTTGCGCAATCTGCAATTGGACGCACTTGAAATCCAGAGATATTGTGACTTCCTGCGTGCAAGTGGGCGAAGTTTCCTGGCAGCATCCGACCTCACTAAAGGTGTCGGAAGCGTCTTGGTATCTTCGTGGGCACACCGGGCAGCCTTGTCAGCCAGGTTGTTGCCGGCGATGCCACAGTGAGCAGGAATCCATTGAAATCTAATGTGGTGTCCTCTTTCCAGAGCTTGGTGGTGAACTTTCCTGATGTCAGATATCAGCTGCTCGTAAGTTCAGTGATATAAGGCAGATTGGATATGGTGAAGAGCTGCCTTAGAATTACAAAAGATGACCCAATTCTCTGTTGGCTGTTCGGTGATGTACGTCATAGCGGCATGGAGAGCTGCAAGTTCTGCCGACGTAGATGTAGTCATGTGTGACAATTTGAATCTAACTGTAACCTGCCTAGCTGGAACGACGAAAGCGGCAGTTGAGTTGGAAGGTGAGGTCGAACCATCGGTATATATATGAATGTGGTCATGATACGTCTGGTGCAGTAAGAGGAGCGTAAGTTGTTTCAGAGCCGGCGTTGGATGATTGAATTTTTTTTTGTAATTCCAGGATTAGCGAAATTCACGATGGCAATTGTTGCTTCTGTTGAGGTGCCCCGAGGTAGCCCTAAACACGTGCGTAGGGCTTGACGTTGTATGTTCTCCAAGGCGCGAAAGTTCATCTTGCATGTATTTCACAACACTGGTAGACTGTAACGTAGGAGTCCTAGAAACAATACCCTGGACAACTGCATCATAAAATGGACTGGTGTACCCCAGTTTTTCCCGCAGAGAAATTCGAAGACCTGTGCAATGGCGACTAACTTCTTCTTCAGATAGACGCAGTGAGGGCTCCACGAGAGGTTGCGGTCAATGATGACGACCAGAAAGCGATGCTTCTTAACATAGGATACAGCTTGACCACTGATGGAAACAGGATACAATGACATTTGTATGCGGGTAAAGCCAACCAATGCGCACTGTTCAGGAGACACACTAAGGCCTTGTTTTCGGAGATAGGACACAGTCATGGTTTCCGCCCGCTGAAGCCTGGCTCTTAGCTGAGGGCGAGTCCCCGCAGAGGCCCAGATGCAAAAGTCGTCGGCGTATATTGGGACATGAACTGTCTTT
Organism: Dermacentor variabilis; assembly: GCF_050947875.1. Lineage (NCBI taxonomy): Eukaryota > Metazoa > Arthropoda > Arachnida > Ixodida > Ixodidae > Dermacentor > Dermacentor variabilis. The sequence continues at coordinate 159,338,436 of NC_134569.1, read as the reverse complement.
GGTAGGTACTCCACTAGTCCTACCAGGACGAGGTTGAACAATATAGGGCTCAACACTCCATCCTGCGGCACACCACGGCAGCTGTAATGGTCTGTAGTTAGGCAGTCCTCAGACTGTAAGAAAAAGCGCCTCTCAGTCAAATAGTCCCGAATCCATTTATATATCCGGCCACCAAATCCAACAGCCTCAAGTGAGTTCAGTATGGCCTCATGGGAGACGTTGTCATATGCTCCTTATATATCAAGAAAAAGTACTCAAGATAGGCGCTTAAGGCTTTCTTGACTTTGGACCCAGGTTACGAGGTCAATGACGTCGTCAATGGACTAGCGACCTCGACGAAAACCTGTCATGGCGTCCGGATAGATGTTGAATCATTCTAGGTACCATTCCAAACGAACAAGAATTATTGTTTCCATCACTCTGCCGACGCAGCTCGAAAGCGCAATCGGACGATATGATGTGATCTCAAGCGGAGACTTTCCAGGTTTAAGAATGGAAATCAAGCGGCTCGATTTCCATTGTTTTGGAACGGTGCCGTTCTGCCAAGACTCATTGTAGTAGTTGAGCAGCTCATCACGTGCGTCACGTCCAAGGTGGCATAGGGCAGCATACGTGATGCCATCAGATCCTGGTGATGAAGAACGCCTGCAGGTCGCCAACGCAGCATCGAGCTCTTCGAGTGAAATTAGCACGTTCATTTCTGGTACACATGCCTCAAAGATGTCATTTAATGCTGCGTCAGTATTGATGGCCACGGACCCAGCAACCCGTGCACAGAATTGTTCAGCCACTTGAAGTTCCGAGCGGAGTTGGTAGAGGGCCAGAGCAGCAAAGGGCTTCCTTAGATGCGGAGATGAGCGAATGCTCCTAACCGTTCTCCATATGTGCGAGAGTGATTTTCGGGGATCATGTGACTGACAGAAAGTTTTCCATCGCTTATCTTCCAATTTATCCATGTGACGCAGGACTTTCTTTTGTGTGCGTCGTGAAGCCCTCACATCAAAGACGGACTTCTTGCGCCGATACCTCCTCTCCGCCTGTCGGCGTGCCGCACGCAGCCTCTCCAGTTCCATGTCCAAGTCTGTTCGCCTTGCTGATGTTGTAAGCTAGCAGATGAATGTTTTCAATGCCTCTGCGATTGCTTCTTCGATAGTGTGTCCATGGAAGGCCTTCCCGACATGTGTCATCCATATCCTTCTTAAACTTTGACCAATCAAGTGTACTCAAGGCAGTAGAGGAGAGTTGCTCAATCTTTATGTATGTCGGAATATAGTCGCTTCCATGTGTTTCTATGTCCGTAAACCATCGGACGCTTGAGGCAAAGCGCAGCGACACCAAAGTTAGGTCCAAGCAGCTACTATAGGTCGTGCCTCGCAGAAATGTAGGGCTGGCGTCATTCACACAGCACAAATCATGGTCGGCAGCAAAGGAGGCAAGGTTCCTGCCTTTGGAATCAATTTTAGTGCTTCCCCATCGCTGGCGATGCGCGTTGAAGTCGCCTGTGATAACCCATGGGCCATTGTTCATTCGTAATATTTTCTGAAGTCGTTCGCCGTCAAAGTGACCCGCTGGGGATATGTAGGCTCCAATTAGTGTAAATGATACTGTCTTCTTTTGGACATTTAGGCAGACATATTGGTTGTCGTCATGAGGCTCTGCGGCGTTAGCAACATATATAAAGTCCGTGCGGATGTAGAAGATTACTTTCGTGCTCGCACCGCATGTGGACGAGACGAAAGACTCGTAACCGGACAGTCTGAGTGGAGTTGATGTATTTGGTTCGCAAGTGACCAGTATGGGGAAGCGATTAGTAAAAATGGATTGGCGAAAGTCTGCTATACGGGTCCTTAGACCCCTGGCATTCCACTGAAAGATCGACGCACTTTTAACTTCAGTGTGGAAGGGGACTATTGGTCGAGCCATGATGCTTAAACGATGCTAGCAAGCACTGGATTTAGTGCATCCAGTATTTGCAGAGCACTTCGAGCTGCTGGTGTTTGCAGCTTGTTCAGTATAATGCGCATCGTTATAATTAGGAGAAGTGTGGATTAGTAGAGTCAGAAGTGAAGGGAAAAACTGGTGCTCACTTTTGGCTGCTAGGCGGAGATGTCGTAGTGATAATATATAAGTGTTTGTGATAGCGTTCATAGTTGTGCCGGCTTTTATTTTCGCGGGATTCTTTTCGAATACTCAATGGAATATTATTGACATCATCATCTGTCCCGTATTTCTTCTTCACTTCATGATGAAAATCTTTTCAGGCAACTTCCAGTAAATCAAGTCTCGTATGAGGCAGCACCATGATGCCTGCCAGATTTCACAATATTATCATTCCATTTAATCCCCAGCAGTGCTTTCTTTCTCTTGGAACCCATTATGTAATTATAAAACGCGAAAGGTCATTTGCTCTAGTATTACATTACAAACTCACCACTTTAGCTTTATCAGTTTAGCACTTTTCGCTTGTTTGCCGTGTGTTTCTGCTGTTGCCCAAAATGGGAAATGACGAACTTAAACGGGAAAGTGCGGACCTCAAACGTGAGTTCCGTAAGGAACTTCGAGAGCTCAGGAAAAGTGTAGAATTTACTAGTGGACAGTATGAGTCTCTGAAACTAGAATGTGAAGCACTTAGAAAGGAAAATGTCAACCCAAAAGCAGCACAAGAGCCTTTTCTGCAAGAAGTTGAGAAGCTGAGAAAGCAAGTGTGTCAGAACTCCCTAAATATAGTAACACAGGATCAATATTCGAGAAATAGGAACATTGAGGTGAAAGGTGTTCCTTGCTTGCAGAATGAGAACCTTGGGAACGTTCTGCGGAAGGTCGGGGAAGTGCTTGGCGTGCCGATAACTGAGCAAGATATTGATACTTGCCATCGCGTTCCTGTGCGGAATTCTGATACTGATCAGAACATAGTAGTGTCTTTCAATCGTCGGTCGAAACGTGATGCTGTGATCAAAAAAGGGCGAAAAGCAAGGATCACCGCAGAAGACATCGGTTTTTCTTCCAAGCAGACTGTCTTCGTGAACGAGCATTTGTGCCCTCAATTAAAGCAAATGCTTGGCATGACTGTGGCAAAGAAAAGGGAAATGAAATGGCGCTTTGTAAGGGTGAGGGACGGAAAAGTATTCGTGCGAAAAACGGAAGAGTCTAGTGTCGTTAAAGTTACATGCGAGGCAGACCTAGCTAAAATCTGCTAGTGGCGATTGGCAACGAACACTTTTTGTATCTTATTTTACTATGATCGTGCCACGCAACCTTGTTCGCCCTGGTTACGCCGACTCTCTTACCTTTTTGCATTTTAATGTTCAGTCTGCCCGTAATAAACACGATCAGATAGAAGCATTTCTTAACGAATTCACGTTCAGGTTTGACATAACAATGATAAGTGAGACATGGTACAACTCGGAAGATGATGTCATTTCCTTGCCCGGATACCAAAGATTCTTTCTAAATAGACCAAACCGCCGAGGCGGAGGTGTGATGCAGATGGTGTCAGAAAGGCTTTCATGCGACTTGATTGCAGATCTCTCAAAAACCACACCAGACTACGAAGCTCTTACGGTACAATGTGGATCCTATATCTTCGCTGTTTTGTATCGACCACCTGATGGAAATAGTGAAAGATTTCTTGTCTTTTCAGAGCAATTACTGTGTTATGCTTACCAGAATAGACTGTGCATAAACATAGGCGGTGACTGTAACATAAACTTACTGTAATCGAATACAGTTTCCCGCAATCTGATCTTACTCCTTGATGCTTTTGGTTGTGCGAACGTGATAAAAACACCCACTCGAGTCACGTGCCTGTCTGAATCCCTTATCGACTTATTTATTACGAACAGCCCAATGCTAGATATCAATGCTGGTACCATTGCCGCCGATCTAGGTGATCACTTGCCGATATACATGTTTTCTAAACGAAATAACACACTTAAAGCGAGCCGAAACCAATGTAAATCTTTCGTCATGCAGGAAATAAATCCAAGAACAATGACTGACTTTCGAAACCAACTTCGAAGTGCAAACTGGCCCCAGTATTCGAGTGTAACAATGCTGATACGGCCTATGATACGTTCATGCATATCATTAAAAACGCGTACACTAGTTGTTTTAAATTAAAAAACGTAAACACATCTAGGAAGATACGGAAACCTTGGTTAACAAATGAGTGTTTAAAGCTAATTCGTAAAAAAAAACCAATTGCACTCTCACTTTGTGCAATCTAGAATCCCTGATGATCTTTTTGCATTCAAGAAATATAGAAACTTCATAACTAAATTTCTTCGAGATGCAAAAAAAGAGTATCTGGAAAAGCTATTCAGTGATGCTGATACCAAAGGCGACCTAGTTAAGCGTGCGCTTAATATGCTCCTAAATCGCGACAGAAGTCGTTATGAAGAGCTCGAGATTACAGAAAATGGGAAGCAGCTAAAGGGCATAGAATTAGCAAATCGTCTCAATGAACACTTTACAAAATTAGTTATTAGCGCTCACAATATAGATGCTCTCAATTACTTGCGTGCGCCTAGTGTAAATACAGCGTTTTTTGAGCCTACAACACCGGACGAGGTTTACTCTGTTTTTATATTTTTAAAGAACAGTAAGGCACGTGACATCGATGGTCTCCAGATTAAACCAATTAAATTTGCACTAGACTTGTTAGTGCCCGCTTTCACCCACGTATTCAATGTTTGCTTCTCTACTGGTGTTTTTGCTAAACAATGCAACAGGCAAAGGTTACTGCTCTGTTCAAATCAGGGGACAGAAATGACATGTCAAATTATCGGCCGGTGTCAGTGCTCCCTGTCATATCAAAAGGCTTAGAGAAAGTTATCTGTAAAAGGGTTATGTCGTTTTGCGAAAAATATCAGTTATTATCTCCGCATCAATTTGGGTTTCGTAAGGGCCGATCGACTGAATTAGCTCTGTTAACACAGAAGGATTTAATCTTGAACGGCTATGAAGAAAAAAAATTAACATTAGGTGTATTTATCGATTTTTCCGAAGCCCTTGACAGGATCAATCATATTACTCTACTAAAAAAACTCGAACATTACGGATTCCATGGATTACCCCTGGACATTCTAAAGTCATACTTAACCCATAGGAAACAATGCGTTTACATCTCAGGAGAATACTCAGACCCCTTGAATTTAGAAGCTGGTGTTCCCCAAGGGAGCATATTAGGACCTATATTGTTTAACATCTATATAAACGATTTAACAAACATCAGTAACCTACCACACTATATAATATACCCAGATGACACCAGTCTATTCTTCCAATCATGCAATGCTGATAACTTATCAGAACTAGCAAACACCGTCCTTGATAGACTATATTGGTGGAGCAAGGCAAATTCTTTACAGATTAACTCTAAAAAAGCCAAAGCTTTTCTTTTTGCACCCGCCCAAAAAAATATAAATCGTAAACTAAACATTATCTATCTTTCAGAACGAAGTGACGTCACCGCGGACGTGAAAACACTGGGAGTGATTTTTGATCAGCATTTAAGGTGGGACAAACACGTAGAACGCGTGGCAACAAGTATGGCAAAAGCATGCGGTGCGCTTTGCAGGCTTCGAGATGTTCTTCCGATAAAACTACGGCTATTGCTGCTTAACACCATATTTATTTCTCATGCAAATTATTGTAGTCTTGTATGGGGGACAACGTCACAAAAAATATTCAGACATTATCTCTTTTACAGAAAAAAGCATTGCGCCATGTTGCGCATTGCGCTAAGTTTCATGTTCTTCCATTTCATTACAATTATCAGTTTAATCTTGCTATGAAATATAAAGAAAGCGTAAAACGAGACCACACGGGATTTACTGGTCTTTGCAATCTAAGCAAACCTCATCACCTCAACTACGACATTCGGGAGCGAGAAACTTGGGCCGTGCCTTTTTCACGAACTAATCATGGAAAGGACAGACTACCGTGCCGCATATCGGTATTACTGAACAGTCTTGAAAAAGAAAACATGGATCTTAGGACTGTTTCACGTCGAATTTTGAAGGAATATTTCATTAGCCGTGCGACTGCATGTGATTAGTCTGTTGTATTTGCATTTCCTTTTCTTGGTTGTGACTTAAGTATGGAATTGTTTTTGAATTTGTCTTGCGTGTGAAAGTGCTTTTATATATTGTTATGTATTTGGAAAAATGTGTTGTTGCACCACGTTACATAAATCTGTATTTCTCTGTTAAGAGAAGGCATGTATTGCTGGTAAAAAAAAATGTTGGTTATAGTGTGTTTTCAAAAATGCATGTTATCATTCCCTTAGACATGTTTTTCAAGATATATTTTATGTGCCGGTGTATTGTTGAATGAAAAGTGTTCACAAACTGTCTGCTGCCAAATACTGTAGGGGCAGGGGCCTTTGTCAAGCCGCTTAAAATAGCGGCTTTTTGCTCCTGTCCTAGCGTTTGTACATTTAAAGTTGAATGCTGAAATAAAGGAATGGAATGGAATGGAATGGAATTGCCCTTTATTTGATGTGTTATGATAAACTTGAAATTAAAAAAAAACACCCAATTTGTTTTCTTTTTGTACATCAACCAACTTTTTCTACTTACACTAAGAATTCAGTGATTTCGATTGCCGAACTACCATTCTTGAACACTCATATAATTTTACCTGAAGCAAACTGAAGAAAAACAGCTCACCCGGAGATGTAGCCGACTGTCCTTCCGTTTCTGCTTTAACAACGGCGCCTGATAAAGTAAAATAAGAATATTTTTACCGCGTCATCTAGAACAAAAGGCATTCTGGTTTCCTTGGTGCTCTTTTCATAATGGTGCTTTCTCAGCGCTTTCTTGTCTACTTTCCTAGCTTGTATTCTTATTATTCCTTTTTACGCCAGGCATAATACAGGAATTCTTATAATTATAATTGCACTGTCCCGGCTAGAATGTGTTGTTCGCAGGAGAAAACAAGGTGTTGAACGAGAGAAAGAGAGGTAGAGAAAGTAAAGATAGGAAAGGCAGGGAGGTCAACCAGACGAGCGTGCGGTTTGCTACCCTACATTGGGGGAAGGGAAAGGGGAATAGAAGAAAGAAAGCAGGAGATAGGGAGGGAACACTGTGTGTGCACTCAGGAAAGCACCTGGAAATCATTCAAGTACAAGCAAGTTCCCCGCCGATACACTAGGCGTTGAACGAAGCTCAATAAATACTTGGATGGTCACGTTGTTAGGATGGGTGCGCCGTCCTAACTTGCACTCGTCACACGAGGTTGTTCCACAAAATATACATAAATCGTTTCTCTACACCTTTGCTCCGAAAGGCAACGACAGCGCGTGGCACATGTTTTTGTCATAAGTCGTTGTTTAAGTCAGGAGACGACGTCATTCCAGAGCCTCTGTATAGCAGGCTGTAGCTGAGCGGAACTACTTTGGTTTACAAATAGCTTCCGACGTTCGTATCTGACGCGTGCCATCAAATTCTATCATCGAGGGCGGGAAACCGTTGGCTGGAAGAGGTGCCATCAAAATTTCGAGGCAAATAAATAACTGAACGCATACACAGCAAATAGCTTCGGCGAAAGCTTATGGGGAGAATTTCCACGTCTCCGAGCTTCCTGAATTGTTTTCGTCTACATGGGAAATGCTGTAGGGCTATTTTTCTACGTACAAAGTGACGTGCTTCACTGCAGCGAACAAAGGTTCATGTACGGCTGTTTGCAAGCTAGCGGACGCGATTCTCCCACAGAGAGAGAGAAAGTTGTTTATTAAAAAAACAGAGAAGTTAGCTGATATCTTATACACGTTTTATTGCAGGGAACTGGAAGAACCGAAGGAAAACCTCAGAAGGAGGTACGCGGGCAGAATTAAAAATAAACCAAAGAATATTAATCAAAAGAAGAAAGACAGCAGGTTGCGTGATCTTATCAGCATCAAAGTAAGTGTTCTAGGTATTGGTCGCCGGTAATTTTGGCAGATCGTGGAAGAGAACCATGTGCCCAAGGCTCACCGGTGCTCTAGTGCTTTGGTATTATGAAGTCCTTTTGCCATTTTCGTCAAAGCACTTCGATCAAGGATGACCAACAAGACACTCCCACGACAACCTCAACAACCTCATAGGTCTACTTCATCTTTCATGGTTTGACGAAGTGCCCTTCGAAACTCGGGCAAGCTCGATTCCTGCATGCGATACCTCATCGCCGGAAATTAGCATCTCTTAAACGAATGCACTGTAGCCATGGGCTGCAGTTGAAGAACACGTTGCGCCGAATGTCGGATGACTTTATTTCTTCTAATGCGAGGGCGCATCAATTTGTCGTGCTTTCTTACATCCCACTCTCATTATCACACAACCTGTACTTACTGGGCAAGCAGTTTATAATATAATTTTGGAAGTGGGGCCGCCTAGAAAATCAATAAAATCGAGATCAACGTTTGAAAGAGAATCCTGGCACTTGAAAAAAAACAAACAAACGAATTCCGAGCCTATCCACTGTGTGATGGTGTTATGGCCATTGAGACTGTGTATATTGTGATAACTATGTTGATGATGAATATGTGGATTTTTTTTTTGGTTTCAATAAATTGCGTGCCCAATGTGTCTCGTTGATTTTTAACCTTTCTTTCTTTGTTTTTCTGGATTTATATTTGGTCAACAAGGTGACTATCGCTTTACGATTGGTATGACATACGGCCAGTAGCACTGTGGCGACACTGAAAAGGTTCTTGGGAAATATGAGGTCTATCTATACAAGACCGATGACGCGTCGTGGGCACATTGATGTTTGTGTAACATTGAATGCCGAACCTTTCCAGAGAAACGCCACGAACCACTTTCCGTCTGGCCGAGACACGTGTACGTTCAAATCACCCACAATTACAATGAGAGTGGAGTCGGTAGAGGTGATAAAACCAAAGGTACATACGTTTGTCGTTTGCGGCACGAGCTTCGTCCGTATTACTTGCCGTCTGCCGTCGCCGCACACATTGCCGCTCCTGATCACGACGATGCCCTTCGTAGGCACGCTGTTCTTCCACAGTCCTCACAGCACACGTCCTACCCATTTGCCAGGTGGAAGATAACTGAGAAAAGGTTGCGTGGTTTGCCTATAGAGCCTGTGACGTCAAAGAACAATGAAATAAAAAAATTAAATCAAATGTTTCATTTCCAACAAAACTTGTTGGGGCTCCTCCAGGCGGAAAGCTGCAACATGCAGCTTGAATGTGCCTGAAGGCCCTCACATGGCAGCCGTAAGTCAACATATAGAAACACTGGTCTATTACAATAAACCAATCAATGGGTCACATTTACATTAATTACAAAGATCACATTTCAAGAATAGGTTTACAAAAATACGCTCTAATCTTTTCGACGCAAGGTAATTATGATAACGTTCTCTATCCCAAAATTATTTAAAAGTGAAGGTAGAGTGTGCCTTAGCGACTGCATGAGGTCATTTGTACGCCTGTATGGTACTAACCACCTGTCATTGCTGCGGGTACGCGCATCACTGCTTTCATATTCAACTCGCGACGTATGTATTAAAAAACGTTTTAGAATTTTAGGAGCCGAAAAAGAAGAATACAGTAGCCGGTACTCATAAAAGTTAGTTTCTCGTATTATGTTATAAGCTTCAAAACGTTGCGCAGTAGAATGGAAATAAGGAACATTCGCTACATGTCGAAGTGCTTGTTTTTGAAGTTGAAGAAGTGCATAAAGATTAAGTTTCGTGGTGGTAGCCCATAGAAGCGCGCTATAATTCAGCAATACATACTAAACAGTGTCTATCGCGGTTTTACTTTATTAATACAATTTTTTCTAGTAATACGTTTGCACACGTCTCCCGATTAACCGCAGCTGGGGCATACTCGGCGATACGCATTTGCCTTATGTTCTAGCTCTTTTAGCTCTGGGCTGCCTGCCATCTTTTTTGCCTGCGCACGGAAACCACCAGAACCGCGTGTACAACAACCCCGCTGTAAAATCTGCAATACTCAAGATGATACAGACCCTTCCGAGATTAAGCGCTATTCCCGTCCTTAGCTTTATAACTTACGGTAAGGTGTCAACGACTGGTGTGATTTCATATGCGGACAGTGAAATCAAGTATACGGGCCTCAAGAATATTTAGGAGCCTCAAGAGTTCACTGCAGAGGCCTCACAACTTGTGGTTCTGAGGTATCTGCAGTGAACAAAATGTCTCAAGATAGACCACGTTAGCGAGCCGAATAGAAGTGAAGTGACTTGCCAATGTTGCGGGGCAAAACATGGTACAGCCTATTCCAATGCATGTTCTTTCAAATGACTCCATCGTGCTGGCTCTCACGAAGCGGCGGCCCACAAATGCAAGAGAAAGTTCGTATTCTTAAAAAAAATGCAAGAGACAAATGCTCGCGAAGAGAGGATTCTCAATCCCTTCGCCAAGGTAAACAATGCTTGCGAAAGAAGCGCCACCTAACAGCTTAAGAACAGGATAGCGGGGCACAGGCACCTCGACTGCCTTTTCCTGCTTCTGCGTTGAAGATATTAGCCACTCTTACTGCGAACTCAAGGTAAAAGTAGGGGATAACTAATATTCGTTGTCCCCGGCATATTCTGACATGGAGTGGCCTTTGCTGCTCTTTAGATTCATTAGAGTTACAGAATGTCTGCCATGGGAAGGGAAGCGCAGTAAGATGGCAGCAGAGCATCAGATAAGGTGGAGTGACGAAATTAAAATGAAAGTTTGAACCAGCTAGCATAAGGCATGGATAATTATAGATCGCTGAGTGAGGCCTTAGTCCTCCAGTGCGTAAAAAATTTGCCGCCGCTGCTGCCGGCAAGGTTGATATCGATGGGCATGCTATCATACCGTAGCAATCATGTACGTCAAGAAGCCAATGATAAGGCAATAAAGCTGTAGATACTACAAAAAAACAAGGAAACTGAAATTATGAAAAAAAAAAACGCGTTCAAAAGTGTTGCAGCATCTGCTAGAATCAATGCGTATTATTCCCTGTAGCCTCCAGACTCTACCCGCTAGAAACACTGCCGATGTGCTCGCCTCATTGAAGCCACTTATTACAGATTTTTCCGTGCTGTAAACCTTTTTTCTACATTTTTAACCTGTGGTGCTCATGCAGCAGTAGCCCACACACCAGCCTTACCGATGTGCGTTTTTTGTGTAAATTTTATTTGATTCAGGCACCCTAGCCGGGATATTAACCCAATGGCTTTCTTCGTTGGCATCACCGAAAGACATTTATACGCTGTCTTGATTATCAACATAATGTTCAACTTACCTTCCCCGTTGTGAATCCCTTTTTATTTCATCATCATCCTTCATCACACCTTTAGGTCCCCTCCCACAGCGCAGAGCTGCAGGTTGGAGTGTGCCAGTGAAGTTCTACTTTTCGGCCTTCATTGAAAAATCTTTTATAGTAATTCATGACAATTAACAAAAACATTCTTCATAAAAAGAAGTAGGTTGCGTATAAGACATTGTTTCGGTTGTTTCTGTGTCATATGACGCAGGAAATAGCGTTTGTGTTTCAGACACCGTGGAGAAACATAGAAATTAATCATGGTGCGGCGGTATTCAGATAGGTAAATCTCCGCTGACATATATATGACATAACAGTAACCGATCGCGATTTCTATGGAGCTGCCTGCACTTCAACGTTACTGCCAGGATTCATCAGATATTTGATGTTGAGGTCTTCTTAACACTGACGTCAGAGCTCTTTTTAAGCCGTCGCGTTTCCCTCATCTCACCAGACCCAGTACTTTTGTCTTTATCTCTCGTATGCGGGAGCCTTCTGAAACTTCTTCCAGGCTTCCGGTATTGCAGTTATAGCTCACAAAATGTCTGCAGCAGCTATCTAACTGGCGCAAATCTGGTCAATCGTCGATCACCGCCATGCGTCCATGCCAAACTACTGCTTCTGCGGAATTCGGAACGAGGACTCTTTCGACCACCCACATTTATACTACTACTACTACTACTACTACTACTACTACTACTGCTACTACTACTACTACTACTACTACTACTACTACTACTACTACTACTACTACTACTAATAATAATAATAATAATAATAATAATAAACAACTTTATTTAGCCTTGGCATCGATGTTCTCTGACTTACAGTATTAGCGTGAGCAACGCAGATACTCAAACCGCACAGGTCAGAATATTAATAATGACTGAGCAATAACAGGTCAAAGCATTCCACTACCTGATATTGCAGTTGGAACATACAATTAGAAAATAACTCAGGTTCGGATACAGAGTAACTACAATGTGGCGTGACAAAAAAACCCATATCCATCTTTAACACAAACACCAACACCTGTAGAATGACTATAGAGAAATACAGTAAGAACGAGAAGCAACAAAAATATTGCTTTGAAGATTTTAAGTAATACCAGAGGCGAAATATCGCATCTCTTTTTTCCGTTATTTGAACGTGGTTGAGGTTACTACCGAAGCATATATTCAGTAGTTTAAGTAAAGTGCGATTTTTCATTTGTTTACTATATATTCTTCTGGAAGAGTCTATGTTCCACCTATTAGAGGTTCTTGTTGTGTGTATGACTTCTCTCTTTACAGAATAGCGCTATTCCCTGAAGATAACATACAACCATATTTTCTTCCATTCTTTATTTTGGCACTAAGCGGTATTTGTAAATGTAACATACTTCCATGAAGAGTGCTCTTTGGAACAGTTATGCTCAAGTGGAGTCGTATACTACATTGATTATGTCTCGCAAATTACTTCTGAAGCATATAAAGTTCCTTTGAATTTATCAGTGCTATGTTCCTCCATATATAGTGAAAGTAATTTATATGGCATAAAAATTTCTTTGTGCAAAAGAAGTTTCACCTTACAGTGAGCAACATGTCCCTCTTCGAGGAAGTTATTCCTCGAAGACAAGGCACGTGACAATTTCCTTGTCATGTGCTCAGTGTTTCTTTGTGCTTGCTATTTGTTTAGACTATTTCCACCCATGATTGGGTTGAGGTGGGTCAATTCTCCTCCGATTGTGCTGACCGAGAACTTAGTCTGGACAGTTTTCGTCAACTCGTCTTTTCCTAAGCTTGGCAAGAGTCAAGGAGAAATGGAAGGATTCCTCGCCCAGTAAGGCCTGCCATCTTCACGAAATCATTCGTGCTTACCATTTTCAAGGTGGCGTTCATCCGCCCACCCACGTTTAACAATGACGAGATAGACATGCCTGCCAAGCGAGTGTCGAGAAAGTTGTGCCCTTGTTGGCACACGCGAAAGCTTTCTTGCTTATGTAGTGTTTTGATATGATTGCTGAAGGACACATTGTAGCAATGCAAGCGCAGGCGGATGGCGGCTGATCCTGAGCTGTATTCTATGCTACCATTTTCATAAAACAAGGACTGCAAAGCTCATAAATTACAAAATGGACGAAATTGGGCGAGCAGGCTATCACTAAACTTCATATTCAACGTTTCAAAAGCATAATAAAAAATGATTAGCAGCAGGGGAAGTTCATGTCACGTAAATTCAACGGGTTACATGCTGCACCAAGTCGGGTTCAAGAAGGTCCCGTCAGTGCTTGAGCACTGCATAGCGTTCCAAGAAGTACATAGTAAAAATTGTTTACATATTGATCTACCCAAGCGTCCAAGGTGTACACAAAGGGAAAGGAAACCTTACATATAGAACAGCATATGACTGACCATGAAAGGTATGGGACTCTGCCACACTCCCTGAAAGGTTCAGGTTATTGGGCTTGGCCATTTTTACCAAGAAGTCATCAGATATCATTTTTAAGTTTCGGAGGCGTCATATACGTAGTCCTTTTTTTTTTAGCAGGGTGCAGATAGCGCCCCTCGCGCTAGTGATCAGAACGCTACATTGACTATGCTACTGTTAGAAGTAGAAAATTAGTAGGCATGATGAAAAGAGTGGACACGGGCCAAGATACAATAAGTGAAAAATTGAAAGAAGTTTGGTCTCCAAGACGGCAGCCTTGTTCACAAGTGCGAACAGATTCTGTACGAGGCTGCCATGTGGGAGCCGTTACGACGGGTTTTCTCACTAAATTTTTTCTTGGTTACTATCGCCCTGCTGATTATGTGTGTTGCCGACCATATGTGATTCCACCAAACCCTAAATTTTATACGTAGTGTGTAGATTCACAGAAATGTCGAATTTCAAAACTTCCTTTTTAATTAACACGAGTAAGAGGAGGAAATTCAGCAAACTTAACTAATTACACTGCCACAGAACTCATATTCTGCGATGCTTTCACAGCTGACTGAGGGTGCTACTTGCAAACATTTCAAGTGCATACAATGTAATGAATATCTGCTTCCTAAACATCACAATATGCCAACTTTTTCTTTCAGCCAGTTCTATGTCCTTTCCTAGTCCTGGTGAAGTCAAGGAAATACAAAACGAACCAAGATCGGTAAGTTTCCTTAATGCTGAGAATTAGATAATTGAATAAAAAACAAACAGGACTGCTTTGTCAATTGCAGTAACTAGATGCACTTAGAGAGGTAGTACCTTTATTGCGATTGTAGTTATACCGTAAATTTCAGCCAAGTGCATTCAATACAGCCAAATTTAGTACATTTCTCGTCAAGAAGTCTGCGAATGATTATCGATGTAAGTTATCAAGTTTACATTTCCTTTCAGATGTTAGACACTGCTAGGTAGAAGAGTCACCTTAGCGACGACTCTGGGATACTTCCGCTAACTTATAAATTTACTCAAATCTAGTTAGATGTCAGTTTCTAAGTTTCTAGGTTGCGCTTTTACACATACGTTATGGTATACCTTGGACGAATGCAGACCACTTGACATTTTCGTGTGGGCGGTAAACATTGCGGGCTTGTGGGACATTTTAATTTTTTCTTTGCTAAAATTGTACTTACACATACATGCATGTCTACTAACTCAAGCGTATTCCGGCTCGTGCATGAATGCACCGCACATAAGTGCATCACATATGCGTGTATCACACATCACGCATGTAATCCACGCATGCGTACATGAATTTTCGTGCAAGGCCTCTTTACTTCGCAGTAAAGGGGTGGGCGCGTGCTTTTAATTAGGACTGGTTTGGCAGCACGCTGGCCTGACGACTTTGGTGAACGTGATGGTAGATAAAATTATACCCTTAGGACAGATACATTACTAACACAAAACAAACAAATCAGTTAATAAAGGTATCTAGCTTGGACCAGTATCGTACAGACATGTCGTCGCAGCGCGCGACGCAGAGCAGGCACTAGTCTGTGATCGAGCAACATCACATTAGTACCTACCTGCAAGCAAGAAATGCAAGGAATTACGCAAACCGCCAAAATAAGTGTGGCATTCACAATGAGATGATGAAAAGAGTGAGAAACATTCAGACGAAACAGCAACAATATAGCGAACTACAATAAAGATACCACGAGAAAAGAACAATAATCAAACAAGCTCTTTTTCTCAGTGCGGGCTCCATGGCCTCACTCCGGGACAAAATGCGCAATAAGGCTCCAAGGCGGCACCCCCGTTTGCTCGGCATCATACATTAATGTGGACTCATTAGCGACGGCGCGGATGCACTGACAGGCATTCGCAGTTGACTGCTCTCGGCGTACGGGTCTCTAGTGGCTCGTTTTTGCTGTTGCCCATTCAGTGCGCTTGTTTCCTGCGCAAAGAGCTGTGGTATCAGTCTGCGGTTCCTGTGGCCCGGGGCGTTGAACCCGGAAAAACCCGTGAAATAATAAACAAACCGCCCTTCCACAGTCCGTTAGACATGCGCCCATCGAGCCAAAGTGCGTTTACGACATGAAAAGCATATGTGGTCCCTTGAAGGAAAAAAATGGCCTCCGAAGAGTTGTTTCCCTTAGTTTTATTTCACAAGAAAAAAAAAATATGAAGAACTTACTAAGATTTCGTAGTGAGCCGCTAATGAATTACGCGCTTTATAGGCCGTTTTTTTTTTCTGGGTTTTTGAATTTTAGAGAGCGATGGAGATGGGAGGCGGACGAGGAGGGCGTCGCTGAGCGTTTACGAAACGTTCTGAATTAACACCTGGGAAGTATGAAAGGTAAATTTTTTTATATCGTAGTGGATAGTTGGATAGCACTACGCCATAAAGGGCTGCAGTGAAGATCAATGAGTTCGAAATTGGCGCTGAGAAACTTGGTCTCTTTTATTAGACGAAGCATTCTGTCTCACGCTTTTTCATTCTATTTTTTTTTGCGCCAGGAAGCTATGAAGAAAGTGCACCAGCGAAAGGACTCACCGCCACAAAATTTATACACAAACTATAGTAGTTTGGGTCATGGTATACAAAATTTTGTTGCGATTGAAGGATCTGACATATCTACACATAAATTTACTGTTTATTTTTGTGAAAACACGCGAAAGTACTCTTGGTAGTGCCAGCTGACTGTGCATGCCACCTATCATAGGATACGTGCGTTATGATAGATATCACAGCATAGAACGCTTTTTAATTATTTTCGTTAAAGAAAGAAGTAAATAACGACGTGAGCGCTAATTATGACGAGAATATACAATAAGTGCAGATTCATTGCATTAAAAGGAATACGTAAAAAGCGAAAACACAGAAACAAGCAGCACAATGGCCCCCTAACACCGACTTACAAAAGCCTACTCTGGCCTTTGGTCTTACTTAAATTACTTACTTAGACGAGGGCGGTAATGAAGGAAAAAAGCAAAGTGCCTTAGTCACAGCTCAACTGGCACGCATGCGCAATTGACTTCTTAGTGCTGTTAAAATATTTCATAAATTTAGGTCATTAAAGCCATGATGTTAGAGATTTACCACCGCCGCCAGGCACACTGAGCTATGAAGCCCATTGAAGGCGTAACTAATTTATCACGGGGTACGTAATTGCATGCTTTTTATGTATAAGGTGAACAAAAGCTTGTTCCGACTATATTGCACTGATGTATATATTCCAAGAAAAATAAAGCGAAAGCAAAAGCACAAAAATAAACGTTAGTGTGAGATGGTGTGCGTCACATTGGTACGGTGTATGCATAGATCCTGCATTACGAACAGAATCACGGTAAGTTGCGTGATCGAACGGTATATGCTTAGCAGAAATCAATATTTATCGCAGAATGGACGTGCAGTGTTTTCCACACGCGTGCAGAAAAGCTGATGCCCATACCTAAAAAAACTGGACAGAGAAAAGGTGAGGTTGCATCAAGCAAAAATGTTCTCAAGCTGGTGTTTTGGTATGCACACATCGGGATAATGAAACGGCTAGGGCAACAATAACAAAAATAATGACCAACGTACTGCGCGGAGACATTGCATAGAAAAGATAACAACTGCACGTAATGGTGGCGCATATGCAGATTGCAGCCTGCGTATTACACCCTTTCGGATGAACTCGATTCATTAGAGACGAACTTCTCGTGTAAAATACCATTACATCGCCGGCAGAGGTGCTTAATTCAATTTCTCGAGCTTTGCCTTATGGTTGATGTGGTCTGGTTTTCTTTTTTCTGTTTCTATACCACAGGCATGTACTGCGCACGTTACCTTGTGCGCACGCAATTACGCGCATGACCCACTTTCAATGAAATTCTCCCTCTTTCCGCCTAAACTCCTGTAATTAAATGTTCTTTGGGAGCCACACTGTTTTTTTTCTGATTCGTTTCAACTTACACTGGCAAAGGGTTCGCGATGCTTCAGAGGTTTATTTTGTGGCTTGTTATTAGAAGTATTAGGTTGGGAGTTGCTGCAGCATAAAGTAGAAAACGCATGTTGCTGAAGAGGAGAAAGAGCATGCGTTTTTACTAAGTTCTATCGTTCTCCCTATGGCATATCGTCCTTCGCGTAGTGTCGGGTTTCGAGCGCGATAGCTGGTGGATATACAACGTCCCTCCTGTGCCTTAACGTGCAGGGTGGGTGGCAGTAGCGTCGAAGGAAAGAACAGAAGTTACGAAGATCCAATGTATGCCTTGGAATCTGTCAGAAGAAAAAGTATCTCACCTCTGAAAATACAGGCCATCACACTCTTCATCTTCTCCTACGCGTTTCGCCACACGCTTGCTCAGTAAACGAGCAAGACATGAAAACATACCCCCCACCAACCTTCTCACCCACACGACTCATGATTACACTGTCATCGGGAGCGCCACCTTTTGATCATGCTATCTTGCGGATAAGCACTTCGTACAGGACCGAATCAACTTTTATAGCAATAGAGATTCATAGAAAGGTCAGCTTTATTGAAGGAATTATGTTCTTGAAGGTGTTTGTAGGATTGAGAATATTTAGGTACCACTTGTCGTTTCATTGCGCAATTCCACAGCAGAAGAGCCGCAATCAACGCATCTGCTCGAGTAGTGCAGAATAGGCTGCATATAGACCAGTTCCCTGCGTACGAATTGTGCACAATGTGTGACTTAGCCTTTTGGCCAGGCAAGATAAGACAACAAAGAACGACAGCAATAAACAGTAGCTGCCACTACAACCGCCACAATCAGCAATACTTGTGGAGGGTTGTCGAAGAGAGCTTTACGTTAATAACCCTCACTCGCGTCTACTATGCAATGAGAAAAATAACATAACTAAACAATTAAGCTGCAGCTTGTGTTGGACGCAGGTACATGAAATGCGCTCTGCAAGATGGCTATACGAGTCCATAGCGACGTCAGGACATTCGTTCAATACAACATTGGTACGCCCAATAGCAATGGTGTTCATTCTGACCAAGTGGTAGCGTTTGTCGTGATTTGGAAAGCATCGATCACCAATTATATAAAGAACAATTCGTTGACGTATCATGTTAGCTAAAATGTCGCTGGCACCAACGGTTATGAAAAAGACAAAATCAATGCTTCAATAATCAAGGAGTAATGGTTAGCGCTCGTGAGTCAGGCTGTAAAGTGGACACAACTTAAATTATACATATATAGATCTCCCACAACAACGGTGAAAGCTTTTGGACAGATTATGGGCAGTAGAGAATATTATAGGCAATACCGTAACAGCAGGCTTCAAGAACGTTCATCGCTAAGCTTTACTGAATGTAACGACAGACACCATCGGAAAATATTAGCCCCAATTCTGCGATAGCTTTGCATTTTTGCAATTGTACTTCGCAATTTACTGAGTTCTCGCCGCTCTTCCCCAATAATCTGTGCATAGAGGCCACGGGCCTGATCGCGGTCGCAACGTTTCCAATGTTCAACCTCTTCAGCGAGATAAATCGCAGAGGCGCCATTTATAATCCTGTTTTACACAGCTAATTCAAAGTCACAATGGGGTGCGTGACTCACCAGGAAGCTGAGCTTTTGTAACACGCGGGTCGCGCCTTCCGACTATACGTAGCGGTGGCTGAACTGCTAAACGGTTCACGACGATCGGCTGAATGGGTCCCTCCTATTGACGTCACTCCCTCCCTTTTGCAGCTTTAGACTCGTCCTCGTGAGGCGGCTGCGTCGATAGCTCACACTGCACAGGACCATGGTTTGATGTCTGTATTTTGGCATAGTTGCTGCCCCGTCAATGGCTGGGAATGGCGTTTACAAACATTTATTCCTGTCGTAATGGAATGGGCGATGGCAGGAATTGGTACCCTCGCATGTGTGAGGAACCCATCGAACACTTGTTGTGCATCTGTCGTCGCTACGGCGTCTATCGGTTCTCTCTCCTGAAAACTTTAGACCGGAAAAGCTTAAGACCACTTTGCGAGTCCATGGTACTTGGTCCGTGGCCACATGCATGGCGTGGCACAGAAGGCTCTCCTTTCCTAGCGTAGTATTTCACGTTCACCGGTTTGATCGCTTGTTTGTAGTCCTATAAATTCTCGCCAGCACGCAGTCCTGACTTTCTTCATCGTCCCTACTACTATTCTCCCTTTTGTATACCACGAGCGTCAGGTGGCCAACCGGATGGACGTCTGGTTGGGTTTCCCTGCCTTTCCACTCCTTGCTTTCTTTCTCTCTTGGCATCGCTTGCGAACGGTGTAGTGGTTTAGAATACACATTGCAGGAAATTACACATTGCATAAGACGAAAATAAACACAATTGTACAAATCTCATTAACTAGTACAGCATTTAAATAAGCGCTTCACGAAATCATCGCTTCTGATGGATTTCAAAATACCAGTAGGATTTTCATTACTTCTTGTTCTTTTAAATGAAGCAAAATATCTATCAAAAACTTTTTTTTCATATTTATTAAAAACAATCCTCTTTTTTTAGCTTTACTCTATCGTACGATATTGTAAATGGTGCTAAAATGTAATTCATCTGAGAAAATACATGTACTGCAACGACGCACCTAGTCTGCAAGAGTTTAGGATTCGATGGCGTCGTGACACCATACACCACAGGCGTGATCAAAAGTTTCTCCTCTCCTACAACAAACATTATTCTCCTCTGCTCAAAAAAGGCTTAATATGCGCGGTTGGAGGAGAAAATAGGTTAAGCAACAAGATCGTCATTTTTCAAGCAGAGCGGACTTGCAGGCCTATCAAGGAGTGTGCGAAAGTATCACCGTTTTCGATCATATCAGGGAGGCGAAATTGACTTTTAACAAGCCGAAAGGAGCGTGCAACAGAATAGTTCATTAAGCTAAATTAATGGACAATATTAGCTTTTGGGGCTATTCGAGCTTGCACGACGTGGCGACACCCAGTAATAGTAGCTGCCGGGCAAGTCCGTAGCTAACGTGGTTCGTCCACCGGGCCATCATCCTGATGGCAATATGGAGAATGTCCGGTCAGTTGGTTCGGCTACTGAAGTGTACTTCGATGTTTCCAGCTGTCTTTGCGCATAAGGGCAAGTGTTACGTTAAAATGATGCCTGCACAAGATCACCATTCCTCGTCAAACCACTCCATAAAAAAAAAAAAAAAAACATAGTAAAGGAGAATCAAAGCGCGTGCCTACGCACTAATATGGTTTTGGTGGGCTAAAAAGCTTGCTTCGGTATCGTCATGAAGTGATAGAGGAACAAAAAAATTACAGGGTTTCTTAAGATCTCTCTTCAGAGGTGAACGGCGAACGCCTACGTTTGTTCCTCTTATCATTCGCCTCTTCCTCTTTGCCTCTTCCCTTCCTTTTCTTTCTTTTAGTGAGCACTGCTCACCACTAAGCATCTTTGGTCATTTGTAATCAATTGTGGTCATTACGAGCCGTCGTTAGGCATGTTGGTCATATTCTAGTCATTAGCAATCATTACAAGTAATCATTAGTAATTACTGCTAATTACTAAGCATTTTAGTCATTCCTAATGAATTGCTGTCGTTACAAGTTGTCGTTAGACATATTGTCATTTCGTAGTCATTACTAGTCATTACAAGTCATTTCAGTCATTATTAGTCATCAGTGCTCACTAGTAAACATTTCACTCATTCGTAATCAATTGTGGTCATTACAAGCCGTGGTTAGGCTTATTGGTCATTTCGTAGTCATTAGTAGTAATAATAGTCATTGTTAGTCATTATTAACTTCTACCAATCTCTATTACAACGCTATCATTCACTAATTGTCCCTGTCAATCCTTTTTCATTCTTTAATTTCTCCTTAGTATGTCTTGATATGGCGTGATGACGCTTCGGCGAACACTCCGGCGGTCAGGTCTGCGGACACAAACTCCACCATGAGCCTAGCAAGACTTTCGTCTTAAGGCTCTCGACTTTAAGGCAAAATGTGTCTTCTAGGTCTGCGCTATTGGTAGGCTGCTTCACCGATACCTCTGGGGTATCATTCTCAAGCGTGGCCACGCTACCAATAACACAATAAACGACCACTCTTCTGGCATGTCTTGTTGAGATCGTGAACGTATTGCATTATTTGCAACCACAAATGAATTCGTTTAAAGGGAAGCTGAAGAGTCTGTCGAATTCAATAAGACGCTCATATAAGGATGCGGGAACCTTATAAACCATGTAGGTAAAATTTGGGGGTTTTTCTTCAATTAGACGCGACGTAATCATCGGTTAAAATTGTGCTGTAGCTCCGCCCCCCGTAGAATGCCGCGCGCTGCTGCTGACGCTGACGATCCGAGCAGAGACCGGAAACCGCGGTGTTGTGACGTCAACTCTAGTGTTTTGTTCCTTCGCAGCCTGCGCGACCGTGCCTGACCGTGCTTGTTTCTGCGTGCGTGCCATCGTAATCTGCTTCGATCGACCCTGCATTCCTTTGTTGGTGCGTCTGCGTGTATGTAGAGTGGTCTCACGTAGCCGACGGAATTCGCCGCATTTACGACTTCGGTTACGAGTAGTGTGCGGATGGCGCACAGATGAAGGTCACTACACGTACTGCATGAACCGGGAAGCTTTTCACGCGTTTAAACCGTCTTTGTAGATTGCCGACAGCTTTGGACAGCGCACAAATGCCGACGATCGCATCCCCGCTTACGTTCCACGAGGAGGCATGCAGGAACACAACACTACAGTTGTTTGACCGGAAACGAGTTCACTATATCGGCGAAAGATCGGCGAGATCATTAGATCGCTTTGCAAAAAGCATACTCACCAAAGAGCATTTCCAACACGAGGAGATCTCAAGACTTCGCTTTCGTTCGCGTCGAAAGCACTGCTCGCACCAGCATAGTTTGCTTCTTAGAGAGGCCGGCTCTTCGCAATCGGCTCGTACATGTAGGGAGTAACGCCGAACTCCTCAGAAAAACAGTCTCTCAAAATTTTCCATTACCTCTTAATTTTCCATTACAGCACCAAACTACCTGGCACCGCGCTTCATGTGTAGCTGCAGCGGTCGGTCACTAGAGTTGACGTCACGAGGCGCCCGACCATTCACAGGCGGAAACGAGACGCGCGAGCTGGGCGTGTCCGCTGCTGCACGTTTCGTCGAAATAAAATATATTTGCGCTTTCTTTCACTCAATTTCGATACGATATTCGAATTCGGAGGGTTGAAAACCATTATGTACACATGTTCACTGATTTTTTCTCGAAAACCTTTCAGCTTTCCTTTAAGAGGAAGCTTTCATCATCATCATCATCATCATCAGCCTAGTTACGCCCACTGCAGGGCAAAGGCCTCTCCCATACTTCTCCAACTACCCCGGTCATGTACTAATTGAGGCCATGTTGTCCCTGCAAACGTCTTAATGTCATCCGCCCACCTAACTTTCTGCCGCCCCCTGCTACGCATCCCTTCCCTTGGAATCCAGTCCGTAACCCTTAGTGACCATCGGTTATCTTCCCTCCTCATTACATGTCCGGCCCATGCCCATTTCTTTTTCTTGATTTCAACTAAGATGTCGTTTACCTGCGTTTGTTGCCTCACCCAATCTGCTCTTTTCTTATCCCTTAATGTCACACCCATCATTCTTCTTTCCATAGCTCGTTGCGTCGTCCTCAATTTCAGCAGAACCCTTTTCGTAAGTCTCCAGGTTTCTGCCCCACATGTGAGTACTGGTAACACACAGCTGTTATACACTTTCCTTTTGAGGGATAGTGGCATCCTGCTGTTCATGATTTGAGAATGCCTGCCAAACGCACCCCAGCCCATTCTTATTCTTCTGGTTATTTCAGCCTCATGATCCGGATCCGTGGTCACTACCTGCCCTAAGTAGATGTAGTCCCTTACCCCTTCCAGTGCTTCGCTACCTATCGTAAACTGCTGTTCTCTTCCGAGCCTGTTAAACATTACTTTAGTTTTCTGCAGATTAATTTTCAGACCCACCCTTCTGCTTTGCCTCTCCAGGTCAGTGAGCATGCATTGCAATTGGTCTCCTGAGTTACTAAGCAAGGCAATATCATCAGCGAATCGCAAGTTGCTAAGGTATTCCCCATCAACTTTTATCCCCAATTCTTCCCACTCCAGGCCTCTGAATACCTCCTGTAAACATGTTGTGAATAGCATTGGAGATATCGTATCTCCCTGTCTGACGCCTTTCTTTATAGGGATTTTGTTGCTTTCTTTGTGGAGGACTACGGTGGCTGTGGAGCCGCTATAGATATCTTCCAGTATCTTTACATATGGCTCATCTACACCCTGATTCCGTAATGCCTCCATGACTGCTGAGGTTTCGACTGAATCAAACGCTTTCTCGTAATCAATGAAAGCTATATATGACGGTTGGTTATATTCTGCACATTTCTCTATCACTTGATTGATAGTGTGAATATGGTCTATTGTTGAGTAGCCTTTACGGAATCCTGCCTGGTCCTTTGGTTGACAGAAGTCTAAGGTGTTCCTGATTCTATTTGCGATTACCTTGGTAAATACTTTGTAGGCAACGGACAGTAAGCTGATCGGTCTATAATTTTTCAAGTCTTTGGCGTCCCCTTTCTTATGGATTAGGATTATGTTAGCGTTCTTCCAAGATTCCGGTACGCTCGAGGTTATGAGGCATTGCGTATACAGGGTGGCCAGTTTCTCTAGAACAATCTGACCACCATCCTTCAACAAATCTGCTGTGACCTGATCCTCCCCAGCTGCCTTCCCCCTTTGCATAGCTCCTAAGGCTTTCTTTACTTCTTCTGGCGTTACCTGTGGGATTTCGAATTCCTCTAGGCTATTCTCTCTTCCACTATCGTCGTGGGTGCCACTGGTACTGTATAAATCTCTATAGAACTCCTCAGCCACTTGAACTATCTCATCCATATTAGTAACGATATTGCCGGCTTTGTCTCTTAACGCACACATCTGATTCTTGCCGCCATTGGAATCTGAACCTGGCAACGTTTAACGTTAGAACGCTATCTAGTGAGGCGAGTCTAGCAGTGTTATTGGAGGAATTAGAGGGTAGTAAATGGGATATAATAGGGCTCAGTGAGGTTAGGAGGACAAAAGAAGCATATACAGTGCTAAAAAGCGGGCATGTACTGTGTTACCGGGGCTTAGCGGAGAGACGAGAACTAGGAGTCGGATTCCTCATTAATAAGGAAATAGCTGGTAACATACAGGAATTCTATAGCATTAACGAGAGGGTGGCAGGTCTTGTTGTGAAACTTAATAAGAGGTACAAATTGAAGGTGGTACATGTCTATGCCCCTACATGCAGTCATGATGACCAGGAAGTCGAAAGCTTTTATGAAGACGTGGAATCGGCGATGGGTAAAGTCAAAACAAAAAACACTATACTGATGGGCGACTTCAATGCCAGGGTAGGCAAGAAGCAGGCTGGAGACAAGTCAGTGGGGGAATATGGCATAGGCTCTAGGAATAGCAGAGGAGAATTATTAGTAGAGTTTGCAGAACAGAATAATATGCGGATAATGAACACCTTTTTCCGCAAGCCGGTTAGTCGAAAGTGGACGTGGAGGAGCCCGAATGGTGAGACTAGAAATGAAATCGACTTCATACTCTGCGCGAACCCTGGCATCATACAAGATGTAGACGTACTCGGCAAGGTACGCTGCAGTGACCATAGGATGGTAAGAACTCGAATTAGCCTAGACTTGAGGAGGGAACGGAAGAAACTGGTACACAAGAAGCCAATCAATGAGTTAGCGGTAAGAGGGAAACTAGAGGAATTCCGGATCAAGCTACAGAACAGGTATTCGGCTTTAACTCAGGAAGAGGACCTTAGTGTTGAAGCAATGAACGACTATCTCATGGGAACCATTAAGGAGTGCGCAATAGAAGTCGGTGGTAACTCCGTTAGACAGGAAACCAGTAAGCTATCGCAGGAGACGAAAGATCTGATCAAGAAACGCCAATGTATGAAAGCCTCTAACCCTACAGCTAGAATAGAACTGGCAGAACTTTCTAAGTTAATCAACAAGCGTAAGACAGCGGACATCAGGAACTATAATATGGATAGAATTGAACAGGCTCTCAGGAACGGAGGAAGCCTAAAAACAGTGAAGAAGAAACTAGGAATAGGCAAGAGGAAGCTTTAGCTCGGGCCAAACTCCGACGCGGCCTATTCAAATACATGTAAAACGCAAAAACGTTTTTATGAGATAACCCCTGGACCGATTTTGATGCAATTTGTCGCATTTGAAAGAGAAAGTTAAATTCTAGTGACTGTTGGAAGCGGAATTTCTATTTATGGCTTGAATTTTCTTAAAACGATTTTCAAATATTTGACCGTTTGAAAAAAATAGAATCACGAAGTTTACAAATTCATAGCTCTGCATCAAGAACTGATATCGCGGTTGTGTAAACGGCATTCATTAGAACATTCAAAGCGGACAAATTCAATATGTCATTTTACATCTTACGTGAATTGGCTACGTTGGTTACAACGGTTTTGCAAAAGTTGTATTTCCCTATGGTTAGATTTTTTTATATTCACGTGTAACATATCAATTTTGTCCGCTTTAGATGTACTATTAGATGCAATTCACAGAATTGTATTATAATTTTTAGTGGTTAAGTTACAGTGTTGTAAACGTGATAGTTTCGTTTTTTGAAAATTTCCGATATTTGCCAATTTTTAATAAAAAATTGACAATCTAACTCAAAAATTCGAAACCAACAGTCACTAGATTTTAAGTTGCTCTTTTAAATGCAACAAACCTCGTCAAATTTGGTGCAGTGGTTGCCGAGAAAAACGAATTCTCCTTTTACATGTATTTAGATAGGAGCACTCGAGCTAAAGCTTCCTCTTAATTAAGCTTGGCGAGGTGTTGTGTGGAATTACTTCCCTGCGATACTTTTATCCGTTCAATTGGGACCAGTTCTATGGCGTATGATTCAGTGAACGCACCAGGGAATGTGGCTTGTCGTCTTCAGCCTTGTGATATTACTTTTTCGTCATGTGTCTGGGCGTTCTACGGGACAACGTAAGGCCCTCTCGAACATAATTTCGCAATTTCTCAAGGTGTTCTTGTCATCTCTTCCAAAGCGTCTGCTGAAAACTTCACGCTGCTCGGTGTAGGGTTTCTTGCGGTGAGTGGTTTGTCAATGAAGACGCCAATATCGCAAGGGGGGCTCCTGCCAGTTCTATAATACTGGTTCTGCAGCACACTGGACATAGTGACATCATTACAGCCCTGGGTCCATATTCACGAGAACGTCTTCCACTATAACTGTTTGTAAGATGAAACTTAAGCCAATTCTGGTGCTTCACACCTTCACTTCGCAAATGTCGGTCAATGAAAAAAACCACTTGCAAATGAGAGGCTTTGTGAATTCTGCACGGATCTATTGTCTTGTCACGACCCTTTCTAAGCCACTTCCTTTTGATGGAGTAGTTGCGGGAAGGTATTCAGCTAAACTCTTTCCTTAGATTCGCAAATAGGAAGTTATCCTAGAGGGAAAGTACTGTAAGAAGATACGATAAGTTTTAGAGATTTGTGATTCCACAGGAGCCATAAGTGCTAACCCTCGCGCAGCACTGCATTGCAGTGCTCCTAATGACCATTCATTCTATAAGACGCGTTTCGTGTGCTGCAGTTTCTCGAGCTGGATAGACACTATGTTATGTATGCAAAAACTTTTTTCTTCGTACGCGTTTGCAGTAAACAGTCGTATTATATACTGTCACGTGGTGCTGACGTTAAAAAACACAGTAGCAATACTGTGAACGACAAAACTAACTTTTATTGGGCGAACTTGTGCCCACAAGATAGGCTACACTTATAGCACAACGATAGCGGCGAACACGGTCGGCGATCGTCGAAAACCTGATCAGCGGGTCAAGCGCGTCGGCTTTTATAGATCAGTCGTAGAATGTTCCAGACTAATCGTTGGGACCCGCGTGCTTTCCACAAAGTTCTACACCATTCGCGCCAGGCGATGAAATCAGATAACATAAGGTTCGGCGACAACAGAAAGCGGGTAGAAGCATAGATAACTTTCCATAAACTTCGGATACATGCAGGCGCGTCCCGCACTTTGCGATAACATTTGTTAGGCGGCGAAATGTGGTCGCCCGATAAAGATAAGTACACGCGTCAATATGAAGATATTGAACTGCGTGTCGGGTAAATAAGGATCCGCCAGTGTCGTACTTCCCTCTTCCAAGGATTTAGGCGTGTGCCCTTGCTGCTGATTGGTACCAGGCTCAACGGTATTGGTACTTTAAGCTAAATGGAAGTGACCGAGAAAAATAGCGCCACTCACGCTAAACTGCCCCTCTTTCTTCTTTTTACTAAGCGAGTGTCTGATTCAATAAAGCTAGCCGAGAGAATAGAAGTGCGCCCTGACCGTTCCTTACCAGGAAGACCTTACGAGAATTGCCTTTAAGGTGAAAGGCAGTTTGGTAAGAGCTGTCGTGCAAAGAGTAAAACCATCTATATGATCAAATGGGCGACCTGCAGCCTAAAAAAGTATTACACAAGAACGCTGGAGATGATAAAAGATAAAAATATTTGCAGAACAGGATTAAGAAAAGGAAAGAGCCACTCAGGTCACGCTGCAACGTTAGCTTCTTTGCTGAGTCTAGTAACGAAAGGCATAGACTGGTCGAAGAATGCTTTCGTCTGCAATAATGACCTCAGGTCTTGAACATCGTTGTGAAAGAAGATAAAATATGTAGAATTCTGCTCAATTTTATTGTACACTTTTTGCTGTTTTGCTTATTTTCAACAGACTCTTACACTTATGATAAGGAGCAAACAGCAGTACTCTATCGGAGGCTATGAAAAGCCGGTACAGTAACTTGTTCTGTCGAAACATTAGCTTGGGGCCTACGGCAAGCCCGCTGATAATTAAGGCTCCGCTTACTCGCAGGATGACACGGAACAGCTAATCAAGCATATACGACGTTGATACAAAATTTGCTTCTGTGCACCTCCATGTCTGGCGCCCAATTCTGAACGAATCAAGAAATGTAATAATAAAAAATAAAGAAACGTGCTGAAGCCTATTCTAAAGCGTTTTTTTGCACATTACCAATCTTTTATCAGTCATAAGAACGGCTTAGCATTGGGCAATAATTCGCTTGAAGATTCACTATCTGCAGATGTCGGCGACCTACTTTGGCCGCCTTTATAAGCTACCTGCGCTCCGTGTTTTGCGTCGTATGCCGAATGTCTGTCGTCTGCCTGTCTTCGCCACATCACTGCATTGCCGTCTCATCGTATTCTTTCGCACGAACTAGTGATTCCATGTCGGCATAGCTTGTCGACGGTGCAGTGCGTTATTGTAAGCATTGCAAGACGTTAAAACTGTGACGTGTGTGGTGCGTCAGCACATGTATTGCGTGAGGCTGTGCATTATATAGGATGCCCCTTATAGTTATTTTACGAATCGAGTTCAGCTTTTGGTACTCATTACCATTGCACAAAAGCTTCAACTCACGTAGCATCTTAACAGGTACGTTGGGTCTGCTTAATTCCTTTGCACACATCGCTTAATTTCTGGAAGAAAAAGCTTTGGGTCGCTTGGAATTACTATTTCTGGGTCACAATATGTTAAAGTGGGTAAAAAATAAAGTGGGTTAAAAAAGTGGGCAAGTGGGTAAAAAGAAAAATCTTGAAATGTTGTTTTCGGATGCTGCAGTGACAGCTTGCGAATGTGCATCAAACGTGCTAATTTTCTTGTAGCTTCGCATCATACATATAAACGCTTGGCATCCCCTTCCTCCGCACGCTTCTGTTCGCAAGTGTATTTTAAAGGATGTATAAGCGATAAATAATTATTCCAAATACTTGATAAATAATGAGACCATCACATTACAAAGCCCTAAATAATAGAATGTGGTCAATTTTGTACGAGACTCTACACAAACTATAGCTGGAGAGATTGGTGTACTTAACGTGAGTGGAATTTGAATGCGACAGAATGAGAGATTCAACGATTGCTCGATAAAGGACTGTAAAACCAGTTGATTGCGCCGTCGATGTTTTTAAACGTTGGTCCGTGCACTGGAGGGAAGGGAGGAGAAGAAAAGGACAGACACAGATACTGCAAGCATAAGAACGGCGTTGATAGCTCCTTCTCACCTAAGCTACGTGCAGAACTCTACACTGGAGCACTAGGAACGCGAAACGCCGCGAACTTGTGCATCGCGGACCTGTGACAAATCTACATTGCGGACACTGCAGCCATGCGGCTAACTGGCACTGCATGGACCCGCAATGGGCTTCTAAATTGGAGAGGGATTAAACGGCTCGGACAGCTCCTCGCGCACTGCTACAGCGCATCTAGTAGAATGCCGCAATTGGCGAGATACTGCCGTGGGACCAATCCCCCCCCCCCGCCCACGGCCCCCAAAAGAAATTGGAATAAACCAGTTACCATGCCATCACCGTCGCCGCCGTACGGTTGTTGCCGTCGTAGTCACATCAGGTGCCTGTGCAAGTGCACGTTTGCACTTATATGCGAACCTTTTCATGTGTGCATGGGCATTAATTTCGCGCTTCCGTATTGGTATTTCTAGTGATTGTCTCTTTCTTTATTATTCAATATTCCGTCAGACTCGTGCACATGTACGTGCGCTTGGTTTACTTTTCTTTTCCCTCTGTTTTAAAGCCGGAACACTTGAGCGAATCAAGTAGCACCAGTTATTAGGAAAATAAAACGGTAAAAATGAAGATACAATTTGGAACATACTAGGACCTGATATGTGTAAATATTCGTTTATATACACGATCCACGAACTGTTTTCGTACCAGGAAACTGCGTGCATTCGGGGCTCTCAGACGATATTGTTCAATAACGCATGAGCTCCTAGTCAGCAATATTTGCGTCACCTCATAAGGTAATAGACGAAGTTTTCAGTTAGGTTGAGTGCTGGTACATCACAGCATGAGCAGTTCAGAATTCTTGGGAGTACCAGTTCTGAGAAGTGACACAATTCCAGCAGCTTAATGGAAACTGAAGGCGCAATCGCATGTGCACCTGAGAATTAGCGACCGCACACTTTAACCATTGCGTTAGCCGATTTTGCAGCAACAACAAATGGTGCTGGTTGAGCAGGTTCCTGATGAGCCGCACGTAAGCGCTCTTTGACAGTCGCCGCTAGAAGGCAGATAATGGGGGTTGTTAATCAACACTCAGCAAATCAAGAATTGGGCAGAAATATTGAGGAAAGTTGAAGTCTCCTTTTACACGTTCTCTTCACAAGCTCACAATTTTTACGAGCGCGTATTGGTTCTGTCGTCCGCGTTCAAGTCGCGCAACTTTTTACTAGGAATGACCTTATGGACCACGTTGAAGGTTTTGCTTACCTCGAACTCACTAGTTCTCTTAAGTGCGCTGCTCATCCTTGTACCTCTGTATACGGAAGGCCGATCGTGGAACGCCCGCACTTTAGTGCGTTTGCAAACTGTAACTACTATTGACGTTGTACATGATATATATTGAGCTTGTACATGATAACTTATGCAACCGATGACGTTCGCATAGCAGTGGGTGATCCTATAGCTAAAGCACTGCTGAACACCCCCCTCGCCCCACCCCTAGATCAGACTACCGGACAGGTTTTGAAATTTCGAAGCGAAGTGTAAAATTTGCCTAGTCCACCACAGTTCGGCGTTCGCTGGTCCGTATCTCACCGGACATGGTTGCGAATGTGTTGGCACCGGCCTTTATAGCCACTCCATATATACCAACAAAGCAGTGTGAGTGATCGCATCTCTACTCTGCGTAAACAAACGGTATATCCAGCTATAACACCTGTAAACATAATAGATCGTTATAGGAATATATAAGCAAACAGAAGTCGGTATAATGTAGTCCATAATTATGAATGACCTAAATGATTTTCACAGTTTTGATGACTCCATTCTTGAAACTTTGTGTACCATCCAATGGTCCGATGATATAGCACAATATTTTGAGCGATAGAGGACTGCGAGTGAGCGAACCTGTATTTTGTATTTTATACAACAATAAGCTCCTCTACAAACCTCCGGAGTGTCACACGAAGGCGAAGTAGTAAAAGCGATTGCAATGTGTTGCGTTGCGTTGGTTTCCATGAAAACTGGCTTGATAAGAAGCACGGCCAGCGTTTTTAAGGCTTGCAAAACATGTCAATTGGGCACGAGATGAGAGCCAAGGAAAACCGTTGGCATTCTTCAGCGCCTACAAAAAAGTTTAGATAAGTTTAACGGCAGTAATTGCCGCTGAAAATACTCAATCTCCAGTGACTACATGATTATGGGACACGGTGAAAGATTTACGGCATTTTTCTTGAGAAATATGGCAAAGAGAAATGGCCCTAGGGCTCAAAATTTTGATGGCTACAGTGCGTCACAGCCAAATCGTCTTTCTCTAAGTTCAATTATTGCGAGACAGTACAAGTCATAGGGACACTTACTGGTTCGCAATGTTTTTGCCACTCGTCGCCCTTTCCGGAACAAAGCACACAAGCTCGGCGATCGCGAATATTTGAAATTTTCGAACAGAGCTAGCGAAACACGGCGCATTTTCGACTGTAGCACTGCACCATGAACCATTGCGCTTGCGAACTGCACCTTTTTTTATCCTCAACCATGTCTTTTGAAAATTCGGAATTTAGCGTTATTATGAGCATCGTGGCTCTCGAGTTATTCTTCTCTTTTAGGAACATTTCTATGGTATAGCTCGTTGCTGCTTCCTTCTAATTGATAATTGACGAACAGAGGTTCGCTGACATTAGGTGTAATATTCTAGCACCTGTTGATGGAGGAAGTAAGCCTAACCTGGTTACTCTGCCTTCCCTTTCGTATTTTTTCTTAGTGAATTGAACGCTAGTATCGACACCACTTGTCCTGAAAAGGCAGCCCCTACCCCCTATTTCCCACTTAATTTTATCAAAAAGGAACAGCCCACGCGGGAGTAAGAAAACGAAGATCCCCAGAAAAGGTAAAATCTAAATTCATAGAGGCAAAGTTTACTTTCCTGACTTGGTGCGTGGTTCATAAGAGCTTCCTTGCCGTCACTTTGTTGTCATACCTGCACGACAGCGTAAAATCTAGGTCTGCTGCCCCATACCTCTGATTCTCACAATCTGGTACGTTAATTAAAAGCCACTCACTTATGAGAAGCCACGTGCATTTTCTTCCGTACGCATGGGAAACAAATTACATCTGCCGAAATTACAGGTACCAACATTGGACAGAGGCAAATAAACTCACCGAAGCACACACCCGCAAAGGCGAAGCGGAAGAGTTGTTTGCGGTGGTGAGGCAGTTTTCATTACGCAGGCATGGCTGCGCCTGGAAGCTATCTTCCATCTTCATCACGTTTTTTCCGCACGCTGAGCACCTCTCCTCCCCTCCCTCACCTTTGTTTCAGGCGCCCCAAGCATAACCTTCTTCTTCTTACTTTTTCCTGCCTGGTTTTATCCGCCCTTCTTTTGTTTCCACCGTCATTCTGGAAGTTGGTTTATTCGCTTTCTCCTCTTTTCCCAACACCCTAAACTGAGTGAGGCAGGTGCCTATGTTTTCCTAAAGCGCCCAATAAACTCGAGGAACATCTGCGGTATGACACCGCCTCTTTCCGACTGACAGCCATGGCATTTGCGACAGCTGTGTGCGCATCGATGCTCTCTCTCTGCTTATTTTTTGTCTTTTACAATCCTTACTTTGAGTTTTCTGTTATCATTACACGAAGGAGGGCTTGTTGTGTTCTTCATGCTGAAACAATGTACGGTGCGGAAGGTGTTGTGGAAGTAGTAAAGGCGTAACTTTCGCATAATTTAGCCTTATAGAAAGCAAAAGGCTTCTTCTTTATGGCCCGTAAGGTTATATCTACACAAGACTGCGCATACAACAACTGCGATAGAGCCGAATGTCATACGTATGACTCAATCAGGCAAATTCATGTCGTCGATGCGATGCCCAAAAGGCTAGGCGGCAGAATTCATTGCTCATTTGACTTCGTAACTTCTGCGCAGAGCTAATATGATGCCCTCAAACGTAGCTTCCTTCGAACAAAAATGTAAGCGGTAACAGACGACAACAATTAAGCATATTGCGCTTGCTTGTCTTGTGCACTGCGTTCTTGTCTGTTGTTCTGCTCTAAGACATTTTCAAGGAAACAACAAAGCAATGAAAAAGCATTTTTCAGTTGACGCTTGTGCAACAAAACATTGAATTTTTAGTATTAATCTGCAGTTGGAGTTGGTACCACTACGAACATGGAGGCAGTGTCACAATTGCGGATAATAATTGTGCCTCTTGGAATCCAACCCGAGTTCCTGTGCTGGATTCTACAAGTTACCACCTAAGACTGTAATGTGCAACCCTGGCTGGGTCAGTTGACGCAGCAACCACTCGCAATATCTCCGTCTGAATGCCTGCATTCAGCACACAAGTTGTACAAGGCTTGTTGTCTATACCTTCTTGAAAGTCATTTAGCAGATTCCATCTAATCCCGTCGCGTGTTTGCCGAAAATTTACAGGAGCATTTTCTTCATTATACACGGCACACATCTGGCACACTGCGGAGAAAATTTACACATAGTCCAGTATGATGCAATCAAACACGTGGTGCTCAAAGCACTGCGCCATAGTTCCATTATGTGGCTTTTTAAACTTTTCTTTTTTGTATGTGCTGAGAGGAGTTCGCCTTAAAGGCTCATGCGTTATGGGCATCCTCCTGCAGCTTTGCTTACTTTTTTGTATTTATATGTATAGGGTCTCCTAGAAAACCTTCACCAAGGTGTTCAACGAAAAAAGCACGGTGCAAGATAGGTTTAAGAACTACGGTGTTCGATCAGCCCACCTATGATAACAGAACACCACAGGCCTTAAATTCGTATTCAGCAACGTGTTTTTAAAATCGTTTCAGGTGTTAGCATTCTTTCTGTACTTCAGGCACATTTTTTCATTTTCCCGCCTATCAGGGTCACTACGTAGTCTGTAGTCAAATGGGTAGCTCGTCAGGGCTAGGAAATAACCATCGGACCAACTTGGGTGGCTGAGTATGGGGCAATGTGTGCATGCGTGTCTCTCTTCGGCGACCCTCGTTTGCGCTGACATGGTTCCCTCTAAATGTGAGACTGGCAAGGTACGGCTGTTCGAACACACAATTTTACGCCCACCTGAAGCAATGGATTGCTGCCAGTTGGTCTGCGCTGGTTTCCAGTGAACCTCTTTGACGCCAAGTTGGGTCCCAGAGTATGTGCGAGTAGGTGTGTGTTGCTATTCATTGGATGTCTTGGGCGTCCGCTTGGGTAACTAGACATGTGACACCAGAAATGGGCTGCTCTACAATGATGAAAAATACCCCTCATATTTATCCCCTGCTGAGTGCAATGAAGTCCACGTCACAAGCGTTATTCATGGACAGCAGCCCGATGATTTAGTAAGCGTCGTCACGAATGCAGTGAGTATGCGCCGCTCGGAAATGAACAGTTCGCCAACTTAGAACACTGTGTATGCGCCCACAGCGTGCTGTAAGCGAGGGAACAACTGGCAGCGTTAGCAAGCACCGGCGCGCCACGCCTCTCGTGTCAGTGGCCGCGAGCGGCCTTCACGACACTGCTACTAGATGGCGCAGCATGCCCAGAATGAAGCGCAATGGAGGAGCCCAGCTGCCGCATGACGCGTTTAGCAGCGTTCGCACTCACTGTCGCGCCATGCATTTCAGAGGCTGCGCGAAGGCATCGCGGCTGCGGCGCAAGACGGTGCCCAGTATTCTTAGAGACGCCAGTTGTGTGATTATTTACCACCACCCCGCTTCAAAGGGGATGCCAATAAATCGCCATCAATCATCATCATTCACAGTCGAAGCACCAAACAGGAATCCTGCCGCAATAAACACCTCCTACTTAACTCGTTTCGACGGTGGCAATATGTTTTGTCGCTTTATGGATTCATTGCTAAACGCTTTAACATCGACACCCATCGTGACATGCGTTCTGCAGCAATTTTTGCTCGCTCGACAGCTTGGCTGGCATTAGCTGGGACACATGGAATATTGGATGAAAAAGTAAGAGACGTCGATGCCTTAAGGGGATAGGAAAGCGAGGATGAAGAAAGAGTGATAAAGATATATATACACGTGTATTGATATATATAAACCTGTTTAGAATTCATAAAATGAATTTTACATACACACACACACACACACACACACACACACACATATATATATATATATATATATATATATATATATATATATATATATATATGATACGTATATATTGTGACATCGGCATTACGTTGTGCGCAGTCACGCACACGCGCAAGCAAAGCGCCTTACGCTCCTTTGCACGGCGCCTGCATAACATTGGCTTTACTGGAATAAAGCGCCTTTCCCACACCCGCACCCGTCTAGTGCGTGTCATATGGTGGCAGCGGTAGGCGTGACTGGCAGCAAAAAAGCAAGCATATATCAGACCATCCTCGGTGGTTTCCATCTTCAACTGACTTTCGGCATGCCCGACACGGAACCAGCACGTTCTTGTAAGCAAGGTGCCCCGGTCACCAGGCTACTGCTACACCGAAGGGCTCTGGGCACAACAGGGGGCATTTGGCAGAGCTGGAGAACATGTACGCAAAAATGCAACCTGTACGCCATGGCTACCTACTTCAGTTAACAGCCAAAAGAGGTACAAGCCGCAACTTTTCGAACGAGTGCACAAGAGAGCATGTGCACAAGACATACAAGGCCATCGTCTTCGATGAAGGGGAAGAACAGTCAGAAATAGAAGTCCTCCAGCAAAAGTTCGAAACGTTCTACAACTCGTCGTTGAACCTAGCGTAGCACAAGTTCCGTTTTGGGTCACATAACTAGCAGGAAGGGGAAAGATTTAACGAATGGTTAACCGAACTAAGAATGCTGGTGAAGGGCTGCGAGTTTGGTGAAATGGAAGAGCGCATGCTCAGCGGCAGAATAATCCTCAGCGTTAGGGATAGAAACGTTCAACAAAGGCTTATTTCGGAAAACGCTTCTTCCGCCAAAATCGTAGAAATGTGCCGCTGTCGAGAGCAAGGGAAAGAACAGTGCGAAGAAATCTAAGCGGGCCAGAAACGCCAAGCGCAAGTCGTGGCAGTCGAGGAATTTCGGTGCTGTGGAAAGCGTCCCAGAAATCATGAGGCTAGTAAATGCTCGGCTAGTAAATGCTCGCACCCAAGGACGCTGGCGTAAAAAGGGCGCCAAAATAAACTACTTTGCTGTAGGATGCCGAACGAAGAGCGAAATGCTCCACAAACCCAAGCAATGCGCCGCAGTGGTACACGCCCAGTATGAAAACTGGATAGAAGCTTTAGCTCACAACGGCAAAAAACAGGAGCGCTCTTCAGCAATATAATGATATAAGGGACTCCCGTTATTCGTAAGCTGGACACAGGCGCTAATTTCTATGTGATAGCCCGAAGCAAACTGTGAGACAAAAAAGAAAGAATAATACAGCAGTGACGTGTCTTGAGTAATTTTTCGGTCATAACAAAGGAGCTACAGGGCGCATCCAGCTTCATGTTAGAAGAACTGATGCTTCGTTTGAAACACACTCTTTTTTGTCCAAGACGATGTCCTACTGACTTTGAGTGGATCAGCCGCTGAACAGCTGGGTTTATACCGCAGAATTTCCTCAGTGGAGTAGCCAGACCACTATGAAGCCGCAAACCGTTATAAATATGTTTTCGAAGGCCTGGAAAGGCTCAAAAGTATAGTCTACCATATTAAGCTTAAGCCAGGTTCCTTGGGTGCGACTAGGCCAGCAAGGATTCCACTATCACTTAAGGAAAAGGTTAACAAGGAACTAGATCCCATGGAAGCCGAGTAAGTAGTTTATGAAGTGACAGAGCCAATATACACACTAGGTTACATGGCCATAGTGACAAAGAATGAGAAAGTAAGCATCTAAACCACCTCGTAATCCCTACCAAGATGCGCGGTGACATTCTTTCTTGTTTGTATGCTGCGCAGGTGGGAGCAGAAAAAAAAACGAAGGCATGCGCACATCTCGCTCTTTTCTGGCCAGGCATGAATGGTGACATAGAAGAAACCGCACGACGCTGCCATTTATGGGAGCAGCATAAACTTAGAAATACCCAAATGCTGTTAGACCCGCAAAATGCCAAGTTTACCGTGGGAACTCATTGTCGCAGAACTTTGCTACTACAACTGTTGTGAGTATGGGGTTGTCATTCATTTCTACGCCTTTATCTTTCAAATCAAGACTCTACAGTCTTCATTTGTTTGCAAACTCATTTCTGCCTTCGCAGATATTTTTGCTCTGCATCGACAATCGACCACCGTTCAGGAGCCAACAGTTTCATGACTTCATGCGTAAGACTGCCTCACATCATCTTCAATCAAGTCCATACCATCCCCTATCAAACGGCATAGCCGAGCGAGTAGCGCAGGATGCTAAGAAACTATGAAAGAAGTGTATTTTAAGCTCGGTAGACTTTTGTGCCACATTACTCGAGCGGCGGAACTCTCGGCATAACCAGTGCTTAGTCGCCTTTGCAGCGGCTCATAGGGCAGCTGACTAGAGCGATTCCACCAGCTCTGATTGGTCCCCTCTCATCCCGGCAGAGCCTCGCTCGTAACCTCGGCGCGCCCAGTGGTGGGGAACTCTAGAAGCTGCCCCCTGCGTGACACCAGACAGACGCCGAAGGTTTCACGTAGAACAGTTCCACTGTTTAAAAAAAGAGAGAGATGTGACGTGGGGATGGCGTTGTGTAAAATCATGCAGACGCGGAAGCACATCATTGCACGGCACCTGGCATGGCGGCCATATAGTTCTGTTTACTGGAATGAAGGGTCTTTCTCACACCTGCGTTAATCGTGCGTGTGACATATATATAACGCCAGCAGGAGGCTGCGGACGTAGGACAACATGGTCCCCGGAACACTGCCTTCATTCTTCATCTTTCTCTTTCACCACTTGTGCCCCTTACTATCCTTGTGCGGTTCGTCAGACGCTTCCCCGTACCCCACGACAGAGCCGTAGCTACAGGGGCCGATGATAGCGTCGTACTTCTCACATGAACGATGTCAGCCTGGCAGTCCGGTGGTACCCAGCCGAGCTTGGGTGGCCGAGGCTGGCTGTTGGTCTGCGGACGGCATATGCATACCCAGATTAAGGAAGGTTTGGACACATGGCAGCTGTGGGTACTCGGATGTAGAAGGCGTCGGATTACTCGCGTCCTGTAGACACGCGCAGTCTCCCGCCCAAATGTTCCGTGGTCTCAGTAGCGGGGGCGAAATCTTAGTTTGTCCGGCATGCCAGGGAAGTGCCCGTGTTGTTTTTGTCGCCGTGCACAGCGTCGTCGTAGGAATCCTTGCGCTGGAAGCCGCCCTGTTAGATGGTGCTGAAGGTGTACTCGGCGATGTTTATTTCTTGCAAAACGTCGTGTTTGTTGAGTCGGCCTTGGGTTTAGTTGACTAGCGCACAGACATATACCTCGTTGCAATTGTTCTTTATGTTGTTGATGTTGGTCTTTGTGATGTTGTTGCGACAGTTGTTGATATAGCAAATCTATGGGAATATGGTTTTGATTGCTTTCGCAAGTTGAAGGGCATATGAAAGGATAGCTTGAATACTGGCTCCTTTTTGTGAGACTTGTCTGGTGGCGAGTGCAGAGTGCCAGGCTTCTCAAAAGCCTCTTCCGAGGCTCCAGCTATGTCATTCAGTATGCACGCTTTTGTCATATGAGAGTGTGCGATGCTGCGCAGTGAGTGCGAAGCTTGTGAAGTGGCAGCGACCTCTTGAGGTGTAGTAAGCAGAGGAAGGATATTGAGTCGCGGTGCACTTTGATCTCTATATGTACGTTGCTTCAAATTGTCTTCGCCACGAAATTTACATGCGTTTATGCCGGTACGCCTATTCTAGTTTTGCCTTGGCAGTACGCAATTTGGCTTCGTTTCAAGAGAACGACTGACTGCGGCAGTACTTTCTCGATTCGTGTTGCTGGAACTGAAGTTTGTGTCCACGCTGTTTTGAATTCCTGATGATTGAGCGTTCGAAGATGTCGCAGCGGATGTGGCTCGATAATTTACTCTCAAAGAAAGGTCGTCTTCTCTGTGATGCCGTGGCGCCGTGCTCAAACGCGGAAGACATGTATTGAGCCCTACGTTTCATACAAGAGTCGTGTGACTTGAAAGTACGCAGTGGCCCGCGCATTCGAGACGAGCGGTGGAATCCCTCAAAAGTTTCATTGATGACATGAGCGCTGCAGTTTGCTGAAGACGTACTGCGTACCGTTGACTAATGTGAGGAGGACAAAGCTGGTTCAATGTTGGGTTTTGAAGGAACGAATAGGGGTGCGGATTGTTCAGTGCCCAGTGGCTTCTCTTTTATCGGGAATGTCAAGTTAATGTTAAACTTGCGAATGCGCGTCGGCGAGGATCTGCTAAATTGGGGGTTTGTTCCGGAATGATGACGATTGCTACGTGGAAACTGTGTGTGACTGCGGCGACCCACTTTAAATGTCTGCAGATCGTGGATAATGGAGGGGTCGTAAACTTCGAAATGCCTGATCATTTCCTCTTTGGTTTTATACCGTGATTCATCATCTTGAAATATGTGCTTAAGGTAGAAGAGACATGCCTCATCGGTGACTTAATCATTGAAGTAGGCCACCGTATGCCTTTCTGAGTATGATGCAGCGGATGCGTGGACGTCGAAGAGACGAAACCAGTCTTCCACGGGCCCATCGTTCACTGATCCGGCGTACATGGGTATGTCCAAGACTTGCAGTGATGCGGTCATGCTGCCGCTCGGTGTCGTTGGTGGAGCTGTGCACTCGTGGCTCGCGACGTGGTGTTGAGTACTTGCGTGATGATGTAAGGCTCATGAAGTGGCTGCCAGATCTTTATCTTCTCGACTTGTGGGACGCGAGCAGGAGGTTGCAGACGTAAGA
This sequence comes from Dermacentor variabilis, assembly GCF_050947875.1. Classification (NCBI taxonomy): domain Eukaryota; kingdom Metazoa; phylum Arthropoda; class Arachnida; order Ixodida; family Ixodidae; genus Dermacentor; species Dermacentor variabilis. Next base: position 159,297,844 of record NC_134569.1, on the reverse strand, counting down.
CAGTGTAGTCGCCCGAACACTGCCTTTAATCGACGTCGTTCTCTTTCCCCGCACGTGCACCTTACTGTCCCTGTGTGGTTCGTCACACACACACACACGTTATATATATATATATATATATATATATATATATATATATATAATGTGAAAGCGAAGGGTACAAGATAGGAGGCTAAGAAAAATGAAGATGTGAGACAGAACACTGCCCGCTATCAGGCAGGTCACAACGACTATCAGGCAGCCTCACAACGACCATAGTCTGTCACACAGAGACGCTTATAAAAAAGTTGCATTTAGAGTCCTTCAACCCGGCATGCCTTTGTGCCAACATCCAATGGGTATATTCGACCTCGGGGGACATTTGTCTTGCTTGTGTATTGTGGTGGAGAAAACTTTTTGTACTCACTAAAGCATACATAGAAGGTCCACTGCAGAGTCACGGTATGGGCTTGTAGGGGATATGTGTTAGAGTGACTGGTGCAGGCAATGCGATGGGCTCTTTTTATGTATTGGTTGTCAAAAGGCAAAGAATGGAAAAGTTTATGAAAAAAGGTTAAAACGTGCTATTCTACGGCGTGAGGCTAGAGGGGGTAAGCTTATTTGGTCTTTTAATGCTGAGATGCTTGAATTGGTAAGAATAAATTGACAGACTAAATCGTTTCACGCGGTTCTGTACCGACTCGAGGGCGTTAATAATGTTATTGTGCTGGGGATCAAATATAGCATCGGCATACTCCAGCTTGGGTCGCAAAAAGGATAGAAAAGCAAGTTGTTTAATAGACGGAGGAGCGCGGAAAAGGTACTTCATTGTTTCATGAGATGGCATATGCTTCCCATTCTTCTCTTCACTCATTCATTTTCATTAATTTCTTTTCGTTAATCTTTCATGTTCTCTCCATTTTATTTTTACGTAAGCTACTTTATAACACCACTGTTTAATGTCTCTTTGGGATCCTGCAAAAAGATACTCGCCCTCATTATAACCTCTGCGTTCACAAATTTTGCAATAAATACTCTACATTATTACAACTTTGGAGAAGATGCGATAGCTGCTGTGCAAATGTCATCATTGAAATCAGGCTAATATATTTAGAGGATGGCGGGTCACGATTAGCCTGAAGAAGTGAGGCATGACACGATCATGTAAACACATGTTTCGAGGTGCGTTAGATTGTATTCTGAATTATTGAATTTTATTCTGCCCTGTGAAATTTGAATTCCTGAAACATGGAACCTGTGTTCCTAATCTGGTGATTTCGATTACTTCTCATTGTTTTTTCATGCGTATTGTTTGTCAAAGTGCATGGGTCACGATCATTTTTACTCAAAGGAAATACTTATACCAATAGGACCGAATGCTGGGCGACTTCACCACAGGATAACATAATTTTGTTGGAGTGCGAAGGCACCAAAACTTACGGGAGGTACACTGCGGTTCCGTGCATTCGCAAGTTGTGACATGGTTTAAGGAATGTTGTCAATAGATGCAGGTTAAACACTGCGCTTTCGGCTCCAGAGAAGCTGCCAAAGATTTGCTCCCTTATTAGAAAAAAAAATTACGGTACAACTAATCTCCCAGTGATTCTCGACGGTAACGCGAATAGCATTCCAGCAATGTAATGACAGACTGTATTCCTGAAGTCAAATTTATTTACCACCTCTAGTGGTACATGTCAGAGATTTGTTGGTTCGGCTTCATGTCGCATAGTGCGATATCGCCCCCTTTGCTATGACACTCGTTTGCCAGAACGCCCGTGAACCTGGCGGCTTTACTGCTACGAAATGGCGGAGGAGGATTGGTATGGATGGAACGACGGAGGTTGTATAAAAACAACCACGTCACAAGAATGAGACATGTATTCTTAAATTATGCAATGGTGTAACTCTTACAGCATGACAATGGCTACATGAGGATAATGAGATAACGACGTCTCTATGGAAACGATGGCGTGGCGTTGACGGTGTGCCTAGAACTAGATGAAGTTGTAATGACGACCACGGCGGAATGACGACCACCGTATGGCAACAGATGCATCATGGTTTATGAAGACGACGCAACAAAAATGATGGCATGGAAATGGTGGCACAATCGTGGTTGAATGACGACTGCATGATTACGATAAAATGACGACCAAATAATTACGTTGGTTAGTCGAAAAAGGTGGTGTGACGACGGCGGCATGCAAGCAACAGGATGACGTATTTGAAGTGATGCCCATGTTGAGCCTATAACCTGATGACGATAGTATGTTGACAACTGCATGATGACGACTGGGATACGACGGCGGTTCACGACGATGGAATGACGAGAATCGGATGTCGAAACTACAATAACGATGGTGTAACGAGTTCGACGGTATGACGCTGACGGTATGACATCAAATGCACGACGATGTTAGCATGACGGCGACGTATGACAACAATATCCAGACAATTGCACCAGGTCGACAAAATGACAACGAGTGTATGGTGATCGTGGCCTCAAGATAAGGGCATTATGAAATTTATATGACGAAGATGGCGTGACCAGAGTTGGACGACAAAGCTAGTAGCACCACAATGGCACAACGACTACGATCACAACAATGGCACAACGACGGTCCGAAAACGGATGCGTGATAGCAAATATCTCACGATTACGGCAATGAAAGGGTCGCATAATCACGATTGAGTCACGACAGTATGTGTAGAGTAGTACGACGAAGGAGTATTGACGCCAATGGAACGACTCTGCCAGTATGGCGACGACGGCATGACTACAATGGTATGACGTTACTGAAGTGATGAAATGATAAGACGACGGAGTGATGGTGGTGGCATGGCGGTGGCTCTGCAAAAGCGATGGTGGCATGACGATGGCAAGACGAGAGTCTGATGACAATGATAGAATAATGATGACGCAGCACCTTTGACGGCATCACGACCACAAACGCATACCTTGTTGCGTATGCTATTAGTCTACATGGACAATTGGGCTGGTGTAGAAGGCATAACTACGATAGGGTGACGAGAATCCGATGATCAAAATAGGATAACGACGATTGTACGGCCACATGGCATCCCGATGTCGGTGTGACAACAAATGCATGATGACTTAGCGACAACACAAGCGTAACGACGACGGCATGACGACAGTAGGATGTCAAAGCTGAAATCATGATCGTTGCAGCATCAGTACCACGAGCCCATACCTAGTGGCCCGAGCTATTAGTCAGCTTGGGGCACTAGGGCAGCGTGAGAGGATGGATGGATGGATGGATGGATGGATGGATGGATGGATGGGATGGACGGATGGACGGACGGACGGACGAACGGATGGATGGATGGATGGATGGATAATTCATAACAGCTAAAGAGGAAAATTCCGCTATTCACATTGAAAGTCGAGCAGGGTGCAAATAGACAAGGTGGTTGCGATGTAAAGCATTTGTCAACGTTTGTACCCCGCAAAACTGACACTGTGTGTAAAAGTCCACTCACACGTTAAAATTATATGTCTCATTATGTGATTAAAATAGCGTAATCAATCATTAAAGAAATGAGATGCCCCTCATCTAACGTCTCACTATCGCACATGCAGCTGCACACCCATGTTGGTAGATACAGAAGTCCTTTCTACACATACTGTAGAAGCCAAACAACTAGAGAAATAATCGAAGCTTTTTATAAAGAATGAATGGGGGACGTATGCTTGAGCTATGTTTTGATTTCGATGTCGTACATTTGCTTAGCATGAGTGCCGACCTGCCTTATTTGTTGCACTGAACGTTTTCTTTTTCTTTGCATTCGTGGTTCAGTTTCTTCCTGGCAACGTTTTTTATTTTTATTTCTTTTCTTTTAGATTTTGCACCTTGTTAACCTGGGTATTTGCATCGCGCCACTTATTCCTTTGGTTGCTACGGATGTTACGATCGCTTATATGCGACCTTATTTAATAAAATCTTTATTAGAGAAACAGCACTCCTCCTGTGCATTTCGACTATGTCTTCGTCCCTTCACGCTGCTACAAAAGAGAAAAGGTTGCAAGAGTGCGACAAACGAAGGCCTCACGGCTGTTCCTGGGCACATAAGCTAGCATTGTTGTTTTTATCTTGACTACTATTACGCTACACGAATCAAGATACCTAACGGTAAACAAAATAACCAAGAAATAATACATTAATTCATTTCGTCTATTCATTCATAAAATAATACTATTTTACTTTACAAAGCAAGCAGACGAATGCATATTTGTTGGTGTCCCATACAAAACTAAAATAGTACGCCGGATAACTAGACCGCGAATCAGAAGACGAAAATGAGTTGATCGATCTTACAGCACATGAGCAGAAACAGCGATTCTGGAGCTGTATTCTGAAACGATCCAATTCGCCGATAGTTCTCCATCAGGCGCGCGCTGATTGGTTGTTTTAGCAAAATCAGGTGAGCCACGTCATCCGATTTTGCTCAAGCAGCCAATCAGTGCGCATCTGATGGCGAACTATCGCTGTAGCTATAGTATTGCCGAAGTGGATTGTTTCAGAATACGGCCCCTGGAATTGCTTCAGAGAATGAGTAGGGTGCGCATTATTCACCACGGCCGAACTAATTTCGTTCCCACAAATATTGTAATTCACTGTTGGTTTGGGTTTACGGTGTTGTGCGACGAATCAGTTGGCTGTTCAGCAATTCGGTCGCAAGTAGTTCCGGAATAATTTGGAATTACCAAAAAGTATGACAAATATCTATGCTGAGAATCGTCATGAAGAAATCTCAGACTTGAGCGAGCGGTTTGCGGGTATAGTCTGAACAATTGGTCTAAGCGGGGTGGGTGGGATGGTTTGGACAGCACTGAGTTATTTGCACATGCGCCTCAGAAAGTGTGTCTGATCTTACTGAGATCCACAAGAAGGATAAAACGAATTCTATTCAAGAGGATATTCCGTCATTTCTGCTTGGAAAAGAACGCTCTGCTTTTCGTTAATCATGAACACGAATTTTATTGAGCAGCGTCGCACCCATGGTTCTTCGCTGAGGCAATAACGCAGTCCGGCGAACCGTCATCTGCGGACCTTGCCGAGCGATTAGGGTGGCTGTTGAGTGTGCTGTGAGGCAGTCAGCTCTTGTTTAGTACCGCGCGCATGTAGAAACGAGTTTGAATAATCATCCTTTGCAAGCGCCGACGTGGCTGCTTAAGCTAATGTCTCAACGGAGGCAAGGCTTGATCTTCGTGAAATATTTATTTAAGGACTTCGGAGAAAAGTTCAAGTAGCTGCTCTTTGTGAATAAATTAGTTTACAACCTGATTATTCGCTTAAGCCCTGGCCTCTTCTGTGCTTCACAAATGGACACTTTGAAAACTGCAATTACAAGTGCATTTAGCATTTCACTTATCTGGGTATGCATATAGACTTCACTATTATTACTGCCCTAGAAGCTGGGAATGAAAGTAATGCTGCGACAAGCCTTTCTTCTTGATCTTGTAATCTCCAGTATTAACACTGTATACAAAGTATCTCAAACAGATTATAAATATTTTTACATTAACCACATTCTTAAAACATGCAAGACCATTAATGAGCAGTCTTGCGCTTGCAACTAGGGAAGCTAGAATAATATTTTTTTTTCAGGAAATGCTGTCTTTTGTTATTCCACTTGGTTCTCATGCGCCACTACGAAACTTTCAAAAGCAAATATTCTTTGAACATGACATGCCTTAATGAATATTCATTTTTTTCTTGAATGAATTAGATGAGCCTTTTTTTTGGGACGAAATGGTGAAACGGAATTTGCTTCAAAAATTGGCAGCCTGTTTCATGTGTTTTGTAGTGCAGTTACCAGTCTCTTCTATCAGAACGCACAATAATCCATGATTTTAATAGAAATGACAATTTATAAAATATTTGTATATTTATGAGTTATATTTCATTATTCATTGAAATACTCTCATGACCTGGAACATTGTAAAAAGGTATTACAAAATATATAAAAGAAATTGCAAAAAGCCCTGAAAGTAAGCGAATAAAAATCGATTGTATTTTCTGCCCTCCGTCCAAATAACATTCCCAGAAAATTCTGACAATTTAGTTCTGAATGGATAAATTCAATCTTCAATATCCCATGGCAACTTAGCTTTCGTTGTTTAGAATGGATGTTTGCTTTGCGTATTTTGTAAAGCTGAAGCAAGCATAAAGATTGTCTGCCTTCTCGCCCTTATACGGAATTTTGTTCGTTGCTGATTTTATAATTAGCTGCATGGCCATTGCAAGCTTTACGCTCTTTTTACTGTCAACATTGCATGCACATAGATCTTCTCACATATGAGTCATAGTACTGGTGATTTTATTCAAAATGACATTTGGTACAAAATCTATGCTCTTGCAGTGACACTGGCTTATCCTCTGTTACATATGCGCACAACATGCACAACCCCTACAGACAAACGCACCTAGACAGTCACATCGGTTACCATATAAAAGACGGCACCGAATGTTTACCTACCACAAACCGCTGAATATTTATTAAATTATTTCAATAGTTCCAGCCGCTGTGAGAACACTGTCAGATGTTAGACATGTAGATGCACTATGGAAATTTTAGTTTTTCGAGTGTTTTCGTATTTCAAGAATTGAATATAAATAATTTTCTCTGAAGGAAATTGTAGGTCTGAGACCTAGTGCTAAGCAAAACGCATTTTATCTCTCTGTCAAAAATTTCGTATTTAATATTCTGTAAGGCTGGTAGCACTAATTCGCATATTGCGGGCTAAAGTTTTCTAACAGAGGTGTAGAGGAGAGAGTCCCAAGAGTAATGCATCGAACTCAGGGTTACATGGAAAGGTAAGAACCACGCTTCCACCATTGCAGGGGGTCACATAGGCATAGTTTCGTACGAACTTTAGGAAAGCGCTTTCGGTGGAGATTATCAAACCATGCACAGTCTTAGAGTAACTATCTCGTATATATAACCATCTTCATTTCGCCACCGACACAGCGAACTACGTATGCCCCTAGAGACTTTCTCAGTTCCCGCATTCCGGGTGCACCACGGAGCCTTCGAGTCCACCAACACGCTATGTACTATACAACGCTGCTGCACGGTTAGCGTGGACAGGAACAACATTGCGAGTTTGCCTCCGTGTCTTACTTCTCTGTTTCCCGCCTTCCCATTCTACCTATAGCTCCCTCGTTAAATTGATTACGCGACTCAAGTAAGACCGTCGGACAGCTATAGCACTTCGTCTAGCGGGGAACCAACAGAGGAAGCGGCACTCACTTCCGGCATCACGTCCCCTCGTTTCTTTCGCAGAACCCTAGGGTGAGCATTGAATACGTGAACGTAGCGGAGTGCGGGCAGAAGTGGCGTTTCCCTTACAGCGCCGCTGAACGTGCAGACAGGAGCAAGCGCCGACTGCAATTTTGTCTGCAGCTTTCGTTATCTTGGAGTCTTCTTCCAGCCATACATCCCAGCGATGCCTGTTTTCTTTTCTGACATTCTTTCATTCGGCACGGAGGTGATACAGCCAACATCCTTCAGACAACCCGAATCATCTATATACCGCTGCTTGTGTCTGCGTGCTTACTGCTCCTTGAAATAGTACGGCACCTCAAAACAGCAGCCATAGCCTTCCCCACATCTAGGGTAGTCAACGGGCCAACCTTGATCTTCCTTCCCAACTTTTATTCTTGTCTGTATATATCTGCTTCTTTAGGTAGAGCACCTGCATGTTCACATAAGCACAAACGTACTTAATCTTTAGTATGCCTAACAAACATCCTTAACATACCCGGCGCTTTATTTAGCAGCAGTGGTTGGGAGAGTACGTCCACGTGCCTAAGCATCGATCTTACCTTTGTAAGAAATAGCGGTGGGCTGCTGAAATCGGGATGTGCTGCACCTTGGGTGCTCCCTGCATGACGTTCAGTTACGTCTGGTTTCGCACATTTGGCAGTGTGTCAGTGAAGAAGAACCTCCGAACACCCAATGAAAGACAAAGCTATTTGTTCATACTGGCACGCACAATACACTTTAATACACACGGGAAACAAAATTCGATAGCAAGTTCTTGAACTCAGCTAACTGCACAACTTGTTTTACCAGTCTTAACGGAAGACTGAAACGCAATGCTGTACCAAGAACATTAATTCGCATCATGCCGTTCAGTCAATGGTAGAACAGTTCACGGCTGCATGACTGCTAGGACTAGGCAGTGTCGGAACCACCGGAGGTCTCATCTGGGCGGATCACGTCGCAGAACGAAGGGTTGTGGATGGCTGGTTCGCTGCATCGTCCAGTCTGGTGAGGAGACGCAGGCGTCGCAGAGGAAACATTAAAAATCCTAGCGGCCGGAGCCCGTGATGTCCTGGCCAGACAGCCGTACGCAAGCTCACGGCCGTAGTCCGACAGCTGACGTTCTGCCAATGGGTGAGGACGTCCGCTGGTATCGTGGTAGAATTCCTTCGGCAGGCGAAGTGACGAAGTACAGAAATACGCTTACAGGCTGCCCGGTCGTAAGAAGTCCTGGTGGCTCGGGTCTCGAACCTGACGGCCTATCTTCAGCTTCTGGTCCGGTGGCCGACCTTCCTCCTCCGTCGCTTCCTCAAACTTCGCCTTCGCTCTATGACGCGCTTCATCTTTTTCTTCGCCTGGGACCTCGTGTGCCTCCATGATTGGTTCTTTCAAGTTTCGTGCGTTTCACCAGTTCTAGTTTCACCAGTTTTTCTAGTTTTTCACGCATCACTAATCTGATATTCAAAACAGGAACATCCTCAGAACTAGGAAAAAAAGCAAGGGTAATGCCGATAAAGAGTGCAACCGAACTAGTGCTTCTATCGAGCAACCTCAATGCTATACGTAACAGTGCTGCTTGGCGTTTGTTGTAGACCCCCGCAAACAAATCCAGCCTTCCCTCGTAATTTAAATAATTCCACTGATAAACTTCTTTCCAATTGCCCAAATGCCCGCATTCTTCTTTTTGGTGATTTTAACTATGCGGACATTGATCGGAGAAACATAACCAATTCCACACGAACGTGTCATACGGAAGTGAAAAACTTCATTTATATCTTGTTTAAATTTTAATCTTACGCAATTAGTTTCTCCACCAACCCGCGTCATCGCCACGTCAGCAAACATTATTCATCTGATATTAATTGACAGCCCCGAGAATCTACATACATCATTTACCTCCCTGAAATCAGTTATCATAAATTCATACACGATCCACTTTCATTTAACTCGACTCAAAAACAAATTCCAGATAAAGCAATGTACGATAAGAGCAACTGTAATGATGATCTAAGCACCTTTTCTGCCAGGTAAGAATCCGCCTTTTACACTCGCTCAATTCATGAAAACTGGTTGATTTTCAAGAACAAATTAAATCATCTCATTAATAAGTTTACCCCGAAGGTTACCTTTCACACTAATCGCAAGAAACAGTGGTTTACCCGGCGCTTAAAACAACTAGAAAACAAAAATAAAAGATTGTTTTGAACCGCCATACGCAATGACACACCTTCTGCATAGGAAAAGTACTTCGAAGCGGAAATATGCTACTTACTTTCCATTCGTATGGCCAAATACACGTTTTATCCCAGTATTACCAAACCTGTTAATTTAGAATCCGAAGAAATTCTTGCAACATTTAATCCTACGCATCCTCCCAATATCACACTGACAAAAGATTCACATGAGGCAGTTACAGACCGTGATTTTGCAGACATATTTAGCAACGCATCGCACCTGTCTTCATTACGGAACTTGGCGCGCCTTCGCAGTCACCTTCATTTAACCTAAACTTGCATTCTGGCTGTCATCTTCATCGAAGGAGGAATTTCATCCATAATCCACGTATTTTTGCTTCGTTTGGTTGAATTCCACTGCGTTGAAATTATTATTTATCCCGATGATGGCCCTCTCTCGATAGGTGCCGTTGGAAAGGATCACGAAGCCATACTCCTTGTCTGCCTGTAACACGGTGAGGTGATTTGGTGTAGGAAGCCAGTTATCTCCTTAACGGATGGGTTAGGGGAGGTTCTTGAACGCACAGTCCGAAGCAGACTATCCACAACGTCACTGGTAGTTCGGTCCCGCTCTACCTCACCAGCGCAGTCTCCTCAGCGCAATAACGATTTTAATTTGTAACTCACGGTTTTGTAGGGCATATTTCTGCTATTTCTGAAAAAATAAGCTAGGATCGAGTTTATCCATGCTGACAACTGACATGTACGGCGGGCAGACGCAAAACCGCAATAAAGCGCCATGCCGTCAAGACGCAAGTGGTAGTCCAGCAAATCAGCACTTCATCCTAGATCTCCCAACTCTGCAACACTGTGAGGCCGTACTGCACGATGGAAGCCAGGGTGACCAGCTGGTGCATTTCCGACGCGCACGGCACCTGGCAGATATTTCTGCTAAGGATTCAATAAAAACGTATCCCTCTCTACATCTTCCAGCCACCATGCGATGGGCTGCGTAAGGGAATGACAGTGCTAACGTTCTCGCAGGCTACAAATAATGGTGCACCAAAACGCCTCGAGCAAACACGTCTCGCTGAGTGCTCTGTGTACTCCCTAGACAAAAGCAACTGGTGCGCTCAAGGTAAAATTTAGCACCACATCACGACTGTCGTACGCCGTCAGAAGCACTAACAAATATTGTCAATAAACGTCAACAGCAGAGAAACCTTCGTTCACTTCGATTCCCACAGCGCATACGGTATGCATAAATTTTTGACTGTAGATCTTAGGCGCCGTTCCTGCATTGAGGGTCGCCGAACCTCGGAGCTCCTTGTAACCGAGTGAACTAGAACAACGAAATATGCACGTGAATTCGGAAGGCAGAGTGGGAATAAAAGGTGGCAACAGCGAAGAAAGCGCGAGCAGTAAAGCGGAGGAGGAGGCTACAGAGAAAGCATGATATGGGAATCGGAGGAGGAGGATATGGCGGGGTGGCGAGGAAGGAAGCAGAGACTATGACGCACGAGACTATGAGATGGCGCCATTGTATTGGGTTGTATGCTGGTAATTTCGTTGCACACACGACGCGTATTGTGTATTTTTTCTGGAAGCCGCGCGGGAAACAGAGATTGCACTGAAACCTTCGACGAGACACATAAAATCCGACGCGCTTGACCATCGCAGTGGATTTTCGGCGATCGCCGACTTGGCTCACCGCTATCGTTGTGCTTGAGTGTTACTTGCTTTGCTCGGTACAAGTTGGCGCAATAAGGCGTTTAATTTGTAACTCACAGTTTCTAAACTCTGTCGTTCTTCACATCAACTACCACGTGACAATATAATCATAAAGCGAAATTGTGCCAGCCAGTTCTTTCTAAACGCCCGCCGTGGTTGCTCAATGTCTATGGTGTTGGGCTGCTGAGCACGAGGTCGTGGCATCGAATCCCGGCCACGGCCGCAGCATTTCGATGGAGCCGAAATGCGAAAACACTCATGTACTTAGATTTAGGTGTACGTTAAAGGACTCCAGGTGGTCGAAATTTCCGGAGTCCTCCACTACGGCGTGCCTGATAATCAGAAAGTGGTTTCGGCACGTAAAAACCTATAATGTAATGTATGTTCTTTCCAAACAATGAGTGACGCAACCGTTGGAAGTTCTTCGTCTGCCGCGGCTGCTAAACGTGCTGCCCGAGGAGAGCCTCAGCTAAACAGATGCGCTCAAAATTCACATTATGGAGTATTGTAATCGCCGGAGAATTCTTTTTTTTTTACTCTGCGCCTTTGTACACATATAGTTCTCTTTTTAGTTTGCACCGAAAACAAGGTTGTCTACTAGAAACGCGTACCAAGATCGATGACATGCGTTTATTTGTGTGTTAATATGAAAAAAAGTCATAAAAAATGCCCGCAACCGACAGTCACCATAAGTGCACAGCGCACGGAAATAAAATAGGCAACCACACGTAGGAGATAATTCTGTCAAGTGTTTTGCAACGTACTTGCAACAGTGTCCCACCTGAGATATAGGGGGCATGCATGTTGTGTAAGTTGACTTAGACATCTTCAGCTGGTTGGTTCATAATGTGGAATGGTGGAGCAATGCAAAAGAAACCCAGAGAAATAAGACCCCAAGAAACGTCTTCCTTTGGTTTTGCTGTTATCCTTATTTTTATCGCGGCTTTACCTTCAAATGTGGAACTATAGTATTTGTTGCAGCCGCATAAGGGAAGGGGGAGGGGAGTAAGGAGCTTGTTTTTAAAACATTACTTTTTAGGTGTGCGTCTGATCTGCGGGAGAATATGCCCTGTAACGACATTACATACATAATGCTTTTGCAAATATTTTACGTGTTGTTTTCCGCGTTTTGCCTTGGCTATGAGCAGAATTTTGAATGTACATGCTATGTTCTTTTTTTAATTTCATTACCTTTTAACACCCGTTTTTGACATGACGTTATAGAGTCACGTTTAACTTTCACGTTGCATATGTTGTAGTGGCAGTGCAAGCGGATTGGGCTACGCCCATCGCTTTTCAGCAAAGAGAAATAGTGCCTCCACTAGAGGTCTCGATGTGGAGCCGAAGACTGCCTAAAGTGTATATTCGGAATCTAGGCCTATATTTACAAAATCTTCTTGCGTTAAAAATGGTTCACCAAAGAAAATGTCAGACCATCACAATGCTGAACACATCATAAGCGAAGGCGGCCGGCCGGCCAATGGCGAAGAGTACTTACGAAATCTATCATAAGCGAACTTACACCCAGAAATAGCGATAGCACCGAGTACACTCGTCGGTTGCCAAACCTAATTATTTGGCTTAAGTGATTTCAGTATATATACGAACGTCAATTTACTAGTCAGAAAAATCGCAGGTGATACCATAGATACGAGAACGTCAGATACTCCGGAGGCAAAGTATCACGCACAAGCAAGTCTAATACGGTTAGATTGCCTTAACGGGATCTCTAGTTTGTCTGAATTTGTAAAACGGGCATAAATTAGGTGTCAGAATTTACCATATGGGTAAATTCAAGCGCGAAGAATTCGAAAACAATTCCAACACGTTGTTCTGTTTCTAGAGTCTCTTTAGTTTTTAACAGTGGGTACATTGAGATTTCAAAACGCATAGTCGGAACAACTTGCGCGCTCAATGGCGGCAACAGACCGATTTCGAGTACACTTTCCTTCATTTTCGCGCAACAGCTATTGAGATCAGCTCATTCTGTGTGCATTTCAAATTATGCTGATGATACAACGCCACTGGCCTGACGGGTACATGAAATTTCACTAAAGACGTATTTAGGCCAGCGAATTGGCGTTCATAAAATGGCGGATCTATAAAAAGGGCGCGATGCACGAGACTGATAACGTGATGGCAGCATAACTTCAATAATTGAGACATCAGCGAAAAAGTAACACAACAATGTCTGGCCACATGAGAATTGTACAACTTGTAGTTTCCCGTTTGCATATCTATAAAAAAAATATTAGTCGTATTTGATAGACAACACTGTTCACACTGTGCAGGTGCATTCGGTGGACCAGCCCACTGACAGAACGAACACACAACGAACTGGTTTTAAAGTGGCGTTACGCAAGTTCTCTGAGGATGCTGGTAAACATAGTGAATAAAGGCCGTATAATGCGGACAGGCCGCCATTGGAATCTGAACCTGGCAACGTTTAACGTTAGAGCGTTATCTAGTGAGGCGAGTCTAGCAGTGTTGTTGGAGGAATTAGAGGGTAGTAAATGGGATATAATAGGGCTCACTGAGGTTAGGAGGACAAAAGAAGCATATACAGTGCTAAAAAGTGGGCACGTACTGTGTTACCGGGGCTTTCGTACTGTGAAACCAGCACGAAAGCACGATAGCGTACTGTGAAACCAGTACGCTATCGCAGCACACGAAAGATCTGATCAAGAAACGCCAATATATGAAAGCATCTAACCCTACAGCTAGAATAGAACTGGCAGAACTTTAATCAACAAAAATTAATCAACAAAAAAAGTTAATCAACAAGCGTAAGACTGCGGACATAAGGAACTATAATAAGGATAGAATTGAACAGGCTCTCAGGAACGGAGGAAGCCTAAAAGCAGTGAAGAAGAAACTAGGAATCGGCAAGAATCCGATGTGTGCGTTAAGAGACAAAGCCGGCAATATCGTTACTAATATGGATAAGATAGTTCAAGTGGCTGAGGAGTTCTATAGAGATTTATACAGTGTTAGTGGCACCCACGACGATAGTGGAACAGAGAATAGCCTAGAGGAATTCGAAATCCCACAGGTAACGCCTGAAGAAGTAAAGAAAGCCTTAGGAGCTATGCAAAGGGGGAAGGCAGCTGCGGAGGATCAGGTAACAGCAGATTTGTTGAAGGATGGTGGGAACACTGTCCTAGAAAGATTGGCCGACCTTGATACACAATGCCTCACGACCTCGAACGTACCGGAATCTTGGAAGAACGCTAACATAATCCTAATCCATAAGAAAGGGGACGCCAAAGACTTGAAAATTTATAGACCGATCAGCTTACTGTCCGTTGCCTACAAAGTATTTACTAAGGTAATCGCAAATAGAATCAGGAACACCTTAGACTTCTGTCAACCAAAGGAACAGACAGGATTCCGTAAAGGCTACTCAACAATAGACCATATTCACACTATCGATCAAGTGATAGAGAAATGTGCCGAATATAACCAACCCTTACATATAGCTTTCATTGATTACGAGAAAGCGTTTGATTCAGTCGAAACCTCAACAGTCATGGAGGCATTACGGAATCAGGGGGTAGATGAGCCATATGTCAATATACTGGAAGATATCTATAGCAGCTCCACAGCCACCGTAGTCCTCCACAAAGAAAGCAACAAAATCCCAATAAAGGAAGGCGTCAGACAGGGAGATACGATGTCTCCAACAGCATGTTTACAGGAGGTATTCAGAGACCTGGAGTGGGAAGTATTGGGGATAAAAGTTGATGGAGAATACCTTAGCAACTTGCTATTCGCTGATGATATTGCCTTGCTTAGCAACTCAGGAGACCAATTGCAATGCATGCTCACTGACCTGGAGAGGCAAAGCAGAAGGGTGGATCTGAAAATTAATCTGCCGAAAACTAAAGTAATGTTTAACAGTGTCGGAAGAGAACAGCAGTTTACGATAGGTAGTGAGGCACTGGAAGTGGTAAGGGAATACATCTACTTAGGGCAGGTAGTGACCACGGATCCGGATCATGAGACTGAAATAACCAGAAGAATAAGAATGGGCTGGGGTGCGTTTGGCAGGCATTCTCAAATCATGAACAGCAGGTTGCCACTATCCCTCAGAAGGAAAGTGTATAACAGCTGTGTGTTACCAGTACTCACATATGGGGCAGAAACCTGGAGGCTTACGAAAATGGTTCTGCTGAAATTGAGGACGACGCAACGAGCTATGGAAAGAACAATGATGGGTGTAACGTTAAGGGATAAGAAAGGAGCAGATTGGGTGAGGGAACAAACGCGGGTAAATGACATCTTAGTTGAAATCAAGAAAAAGAAATGGGCATGGGCCGGACATGTAATGAGGAGGGAAGATAATTGATGGTCATTAAGGGTTACGGACTGGATTCCAAGGGAAGGGAAGCGTAGCAGGGGGCGGCAGAAAGTTAGGTGGGTGGATGACATTAAGACGTTTGACGTTTGCAGGGACAACATGGCCACAATTAGTAGATGACCGGGGTGGTTGGAGAAGTATGGGAGAGGCCTTTGCCCTGCAGTGGGTGTAACTGGGCTGATGATCATGATGATGATGATGAATGCTTCCGAGCACTCGCTGGGGGTTCCGCTTGTTAAGGACGCCGTTAACTGTATAAGCGCATAAAAACTTCATCCGCGCATCATACCTAAGCGATCACAACTATTTGCTCAAGATATCAACTTTTTTGCACTTTGAGTTCTTTCATTACATTGCGAAAACCTCGCACCCAGTTCGTGAGAAAGGCTCATAAAGCTAGTAAACGACCGCATAAGTACTTTGAAGCATAACTGTAATTATTCTACATAGACTAATCTTTGATTGGAAATCATACAGGAAATTTTCACTATTTTCGTGAAATATTAGAACGTCGGGGCTTTTGTTTAGCGAGGAAACAAGGGGCAGTAACACAGTGCCTTGGATAAGTACGTAGTAACTGTGATATTAAAAATACCTAATTGAAGATCTAGACACTTCAAACTTTCGGTGCGCCATACATAATATGGGCATAGTGCCGGCTATTTGATAATTGGTAGAAATTATGATTTCTTTTTCACTTTTTATGGTTTTCATATGGCCCTATTAAGACGGAGAAAACGAATATTTCGAAATTTTCATTTATTCCCTAATTAACAAAGGCTTGTGGGATTTTTTACGTATATTCCTACCAAATGCCTATTTCAATTTAAAATAAAATTGGTGAATTATCACCGCTTTGTTGCAGTACCTCAGGACATCAATATAACTCATGAGCAATTTTCAGAATTTGCTTAGCCTAAATGACATGCCGGAGCTGGTCTCGGTTTCCTTTTCTACGCGTCTTTCTCTAGAACGGTTATATTACGGGTGAGCCGACACGTTGGCAAGGTGTTCTGGTAAGTGCGAAAAAAAAGTCAAAACGTGTGCTTGGCAAGTCAACGGAACCATTTATTATGCGTCATTTACCTCTTTGATATACTGCGTTTATATGGCGAAGTTGCACAAATAAAGTACCTTCGTACTTTAAAAAAAGAACGAAGTGTCCCAAATGACTTTGTGTGTTGCTGATATTTTAATCCTTTCTTTTATTTTGTATTCATTCATTTGGCATAGCATTTTAAAGCCTGGTTACTATTGCGAACGACGCTGGTGTCTAGAGAAGCCTGCTACCTTTTCTCTTCCATTCCGAGAAAGAGACAAGTGACAAGAGAGATATGAGTGCTTAGGAAGACGTCAACTTATATAATTTCAAACCGTATACGGGGAACAGGTGTTGTGTCGTATGAGCCTCGCATATCTTTTCAAAGGGGAGCGTGGTTAGTTACTTGGCAGTGCTTTGAGGTCTAAAGTAGAGCTCCGTCCTCACCAGCCAATGTTTACGTAAACTAAGCGCAATCTTTCTATATTAAAAAAGAAGTGTCTCCTACGGTAGTTTTGCCACTATTTGCCCCACAACCAAATACACTTATAAAGCTTCCAATATATTACTGGCTACGTGTCTATGATTTACGAGGAAATGTTCTTCGACGGTGGTTTGGGAAAGTAAAACTACACGAATACAGAATTCGTTCCCATAGTAAGGGGGGTTACAAATCACATGCAGAGCGAACTGCCGCAAGCGAGGAACTTTGAAGCCCAATTGCATTTTGAACCAGTGAGTGTATTGTTTAGCTTTCGTTTACGAGCAGCAATAGTGAGTTTGCACATAAAAAAAACTTTAAAGAATGATTGCACTCGGAAGTTGTAAATCTCGACCAAGTTTCAAAGCGGGAACGATCTACTCTCGTCCTTTCTATTTGAAACGAAGTTTGGAAAAAGCTTCTGCAGGCTGATTTCAGCGAAGCCAATTTATTGAGTTCGCTGCTTTTTTTTTTGTTATGTCACATACCTGTTCCGTTTCTTTTCCATCTGCCGTCTTGTGCCTCACTTGGCGGTAGAGCGAATAGGTGAAACTCGAAATGGAAGCTTCACTTTGACTCCTGCAGCAATTTCGGGTGAGGCATCGGTCCCGCCTCGGAAACTTCGGCGTTCTGCGTACGATTGATGCGGCTGGCATAAACGAGGCCGAAACAACGCACCTCCTCGAGATGATGATGTTCGCGTTCACAAAGCGTAGCGATCGGAACAGAACGGTAAAGAGCAACATAAAAAAATCGCAACATGGACGTTGTATTGGAAATTTATCGTTGCGGCTGAAACTCCATGCTTGTGGCGGGTGTACAATATAAATAAATATACATGCATGCAGACACGAACGTCCTTTATTTTTTTGTCTTTACGTTTGTCTGCAATCTGCGTAAAGTTTAGTATTTTCTTTGTCGTTATTTTTTTTCATGTTGCAGTATATTTGTCTTTTATCATATACACCATAAGCAGTAAACTTTGTGATCAATCACATGTTCCAGGGAATAGGTATGTGCATGCATTTGGTGGTTTTCGATGGCACTTAAATATACACCAGTCGATGTCGTGACGTATTGTGCTGGCGCACTCTTAATAAGGAAAGGTTAACAAAGGTACATATCTGCATTTCATGGGCTACTACTGCTGTTCGGACTAAATACTGGCAATATCGCCATCGTTTGCCCTATGTTAACGCCGATATGAGGTTTCAAGTTTACACCCTTGTCATGACTATTTCTAAGAGGCAATATTATTTTAGTACATCAACAGGTCTTTTAGCATAGTGTGCATAACACAAGCGCCGGCTCGGGTTTTTTTTCTGCATGCTCTGCAATGTGTTATAACAGCAATAGAAGTTAAAAATGTAACCAGACATCAAAATCACCCGGCTCTTGCCGTTACTTATGGCAAAGAATGCGATTACGTGGAAGAATGTGAAAGCGTATCTATTCATAACATTAAATTTACTGTCCATCGAATGCATATTGCTTACATCTTTTGTGAAGCCCTCTCCTCGTAAAAACAGCTCATACGACGCCACTGACCACCTAGAAAATTTTTATTTTATTTTAACCATGCCGCCTGCGACACATCCCGCAGATTTGTTCTCCATACTCCTGATGTGCTTGCCTAATTTTGCCTGGGCACAAATAGACTGCGATCTACGTATTCGATATTGAGTATTTCTATCTATTCTTACTACCCTCTTCAGTAATATGCTGACGCTGCTATTAAATACATTACGTTCTAGCTGACACGCATAAAAACAGACATTTTCATTCCCTTCAGCAGCTTTGCAGAAACTGGGATCGAGTTTAAATCGTTCAAGAGCGAATATTCATTAATTATTTATGCAATTATGCAATAATTATGTCCAAATGGCTCGCGGGAAGATTTTCGTTTACGTATTTAAAGAGCTCGTCACCCAGTGCGTCGATCAGTTCAACTATGTCCACATCATGTATTTCCAGGAACAAACTCCAGGAAATAAATGAAGAATGTTTAAAGCACAATGAAGCAAATATCGGCATAATATGTTAACTAAATCTAGTGCAGTAAGAGATGTTCGCTACTTGAGCGCCCACTTCATGCGAATGGAAAGTAAAGAAATAGCACGCCACAAAGAGAGTTATTTTTTATTTCCGAGTGCCTTCCTTAACGTTTAAAAAATATCTTTTTTTTATGGCAAACAGCTATATCCGGCACGGGCAAGACACATTTGGGTATTACGATAATGCATGCCGCTCTAATGATCTGATCTGCCGGAAGTGCGTTCTTAGGATTGTCTCATTGGTGCATGCAAGTGAGTCTTGCAATCGCCGAAGCGCTGTCGCTTTTTCATCTCGGCAATATGAAACAAAGACATGCAAGACGCGCAGTGGGTTCAGAAATATGAGCTGTGCATTGAAAGTCTTGCCGCGTTGGATGCTCTTACGCACGGAACATTGATGAGATTGTAAGCGTATTGATTTCGCTACCTTTCTTGCCGGACAAAAGAAAGTTCTGGGCCTTGCGTATGGCGCACGGAGCGATTGCTATTATCACTAATTAGCGCGCCAAATACGAATCTACCGTGACCGATGTCGGTGATTAATTCGTTGAAGAATGAGACGTGTGTCACGTTTCCACATACTCAGTGGCTCAATCCAGAGCGACGGTTCGTTTCCAACCTTGTGTTCTTAGCGCGGCCGAGCGATGCTCAAACCATTCGTTCATTGACTACACAATTACTCAGGTTAGCGGGAAAGTGGTTAATATGTACAGACATAGTCCGCCCCCGGTAACAGTGTAAAATACCCTAAAAATGCTAACGCTATAGAATCGTCAATTTGCAGACCAGCGAGTAAGGCAGAGATGCATAGCAATTGCGGAATGCACAACTCAACTCCAACTGAAAACTTCACTCGCAATGCGCAAGCTTTTTACTGGCTCTTTGAAACGCATACTACTTTGTACTGTGTGCTCGTTGTTATGTTCATTTATGCTCTTCATGGTTGCGCTTGTGAGTCATTTACGCGCAACATTTCCGGCCATCAAATGGGCATGTTCACTGATCATTCAGCGTGTATTGTAGCAATTTTCGAAGTCGTGCGCAGCTCTTCATCAACACAAGGAAACTTGTTCAAATGTGCAGATTGAAACCTGCGATTGACCATGTGAATGTGCGACGCTTGCCGCCACGCTAGTTGATGTTGTGCGACTACAGAGCCTCACCTAAGTGCTTCCCGTCACTTTCAAATCGATGAGACAAGCGCTGCAACTGATGAGCTTTGCAGCCAGCTGTGGGCAACTAATTCTTTCCGAAAAGTGGGCACGGGTTAATGGAAACTTATTTTTCACTATTCCGGTAACCTGTACTGTAGAAGTACCACACCGAGTGAGTTCGCCCGTAGATCCCACAATTTTTTTGAAAATGCTCATCAAGATAAACCTGCTGACGTGTCTTGAAAAACCCACAGCCCCTAACGTTTAGGTCACTTGCTTATGAGAGCTATAGTGGCAGTTCTAACGAGAGTGGACGACGTGCCCGGTGGCGCGCCACAAACCAGGTAGCCCACCTCTGTGTCTCGGCAGCTACCAAGAGCTGCGATTCAAAAGTAGTAAAATCAGAAAAACCGCGAGCTCGGGGTGAACTGCATTTGTATTAAGTCAAACCAAAGAGGGCAGTGCAAATAGCCTGAGAGCATTATCAAATGAACGGCTAAAGTTTTCCACTCCATGAACTAGTGCGCAAAGTGCCGATCGTCATCCTCTCGCTAAATGACTTATAGAAAGAACGATGAATTTCTGCCACGCTAGATCACGAATAAAGGGACCGCACTAGTTGCAGCCAACACAGCGTAAAAATTTTCAAAGTCTGAGTTGTAAGCACAGCGCTGTAGCCACGTAGAAGCAGTCTTTTTATGCGTTTCTCCTTCGTGCGTGTGTTTTAGTTTGTTTCTGCCTAGCCGTTCATAAGTTTACACGTGACGTTGTGAATATTGCTTTTGGCCAAGTGAGTGGTAGCAACGTCGTCATCAACTGCAACTTTCAAGAAACTCCTGCCTTGACCTCATACTGCCGCGCCCTGCTGCGTAAAATGAATGCTCTATTCGAGTTAGCAAATGATATTTCATGCAGCAGCCGCTTCTAAACGCATTGCTTCTACCCTGTCGGAATTCGAGAAACGCAATTCATTAACCGGATTCCCAGAGCTTTTCGCTTGTAAATTCTATTTAGCATTACCAAGCCAGCTTCCGTTTCCAGCATTACTATTGATTGGCAAGTGCTCGTGCGAACAGGCGTAGCGTATGAACTTTCTTAGCTACAAGCGGCCTTGTATCCTCCACCTCCTTCTTGTGCTTTCAGTGTATTTACTGCACATCATCACGTTACTTTGGTTTCAGCTCGCGTTAACATTGTTCTATTCTTGAGTGCTGAGTTCATCAGGAACCGAAAATGAAAGCTGGAAGCAATCCGCGAAAAAATGTTCGCCTCCGAGAGCAACGAAGTGGTTTTTCTCTGGAGACCGTGAGGCATGTAGAGTGGGTTCTGGTGGCAAGTGAGCCCTGAAGCACAATCTAGCGGTGCTTTCTTTTTCTCGAATGGCAGCGCTAACAGCGAGCCAGTGAGGAGACTTTAGAAGCGGGGGTACACGGCGAAAACATGATCTCGCCCTGCATAATTGCGCGCCGAAAGTGTCTTACGTGCCTGATTGCCTCCGGCGACGCACGTACCCCTTATTGTTCCTCTGCTAGTTCTTTCTATCCAGGGATGTTCTTCGTAGGGTCGGGAACGTAGTAATTTTTACGGTCATGGTGTGGAAAATAACTATAACCTGCTGGGCGCTTGTTTGTCTTAGAAGTCCCTAGAAGTGGGACTCAATGACATGAAAATTTGGAATATTGAGAAGCGATGATATCAGAACAACTCTGATGCCGTGTAGATGATTGCGTGCATGTTTAGAGAAACTGAATGTAAGAACAGTCACTCGTTTTGTGACTGGAAGTAGCACTAGTGATCATGGTTTATTATTTTTCAGCCGATGCACAGTTGTGATATCGATGGTGAACAGTTTCCCTCTTTTTTCCTTCTATGTAGGGTGCTGTTCTTTTTTGGCTGCACCAAATTTTGTATGTATCACCTAGGGAACATAGCGCAATTCTAAACCTTGATTTAAATTACTGGATGGGGCGGCCACTTCTTCTTCGAGAGATTGAAATGTCCAATTGAATAATTAGTGTAGGTATGCTAACTAGCTTCAAATAATTACTTTACGTGACATATTTGAAACTACGAATTAGGCGGTGAGTTCTCAAGGCGTATCAACTTGGAACAAATTTTCTGGAAAGCATCAGTTCCGAGATATTAATTTTCCCTGCCTGACCAAATCAATTGGCGTTCTAATTACTTTTTAAGGAAACCGCTGTTTTATGGATTGAAGCACAAAAGTAACTGGAACACCAATGGCTTTCGAGTGACACTTTGGAATTTAATATCTTGGAACTGTGCTGTCCAGAGAATTTGTTCCAAGTGGATATGCCGTGAGCACCCAGCGGATATAATTCCTAGATTGAAATATGTGGCCCAATGTAATGAATGAAAATGTTATTTAGCGTAATTAGGTTAATTAATCATTAGACCATTTCGATTTTCGTAGAATTAATGGCTGCCTCATTGAGTAGTTAATCAAGAGTTCGAATTCTGTTATCTGCCATAGGCAATGTTTAAAAATCTGGTCCAGCTCAAAAAAAGAAATACGCTGCATTTAACTATTTCAAATTTACACGAAATCTGTTAGGCCAGTGCACTAAAGTACCCCACCCCCCCCCAAAAAAAAGAAATGACTTCTAAATATAAGCCATGATGATAGTGTGTTTTGATTGGCATGAAATTGTGTGCGACGCTTAATCGCTGAAGCTCAAGCTCTCAATGTTGCTTGTCTACGATGACGTCTCGAAGCTTGTGAAAGATTGTGGGCGCAGCGAGCGGCCAAATTGGTCGAAAGGAGAACGCTGCACCTCGTAATGCGATGATTACCCCGCGCGCTCTGCATTATTAGGGCGCGAAGTTTTTAGTACGCAGTTGAATCAATGTGCTGGCACACCCTCCTTACTCGCCAGATATAACCCGTTGCAACTTTTTAGAGCGCAGCTCTTTGGCGTCCGTTCCTGGGTTTCGCGTCGTCGTCGGCGTCGTCGTCGTCGTCGGCGTCGTCGTCGTCGGCGTCGTCGTCGGCCTCGTAACCAGCTCCGCCCCCCTTTCATCCCCCCAGCGCTAGCAGCGACCGACTGATACCGCTGGATGCCGCTGACGCCGCTAGAGAGTCAAGATAACGTGACTGCATAGAACACCGTCGCCGCCATGCAGGAAGAGGAGGAAAGGGTCCCCCCCCCCCCTGTTCTTGTGTGGCGGATAGCTGGGGTTGACTCACTATCGCCGTCAGCGGCATCAGTCAGTCGCTGCTATCTCTTCCCTCCTCCCTTTATCGTGTTGTCCGCTTGCTGCGCGCGCTTCTGCCCCCATCGTTTGCCGCTGGGTGTACACGCCGCCCCCCTCCGCTTCCGCTTACTGCTGGTTGCTCTCGACGGCGGCGATGAGCCTCCGCTTCGGCGGCGCGAACTGCAGGGTCTTCTCGGCGGCGGCGATGAGCTTCGGCTTCAGCCTCGCTTACTGCTGGTTGCTCTCGACAGCGGCGATGAGCCTCCGCTTCGGCGGCGCGGACGGCAGGGTCTTCTCGGCGGCGGCGCTTAGCCTCTGCTTCCCCCACGGCTGTGACAACCTCGCGAGGCGCTTGTATAGATCTCGTCTTTGAGAATCAAGCATTGGTGTACCAAGTCGAACATATATCAGTCTATTTCTCCGACCACAAAGCTTCCTTCATGACTGTCAAGAACTGTTAGTGGAGTCTTTGTTAAAGGAATACGTGTGAAAAATAAAAAAAAGATTATGTGATAGCGCATACATGTGTTGCTCGATTTCTTTGCCTCAATCTATCCAAAAGGTGAAACAGCTTATTTGCTGCGCTCACATTTCGCATTAGGAAGTAACGTAATCGTCGGTAATTTTTATTTTTGTTCGTCAAATGCCGACTGATGTTCCTGTGGCGCTATTTCTGGGATAGCATGATAATTAAAAAAAATTGGAGGACGCTTAAGCTTCGCCTTCAAGAGTGGAACGCGACAGCGTTCCCGTCGACCCGCCAAGAGGTGTAAGACAATGGGCTACGGCGCAGCGACTACGCGCCCCGCATCGGACGCGGTGAGCGTCGAGCAACGCAGCGTTCGGCGCGACAACAAAATGTGCGCCTGAGCAAGCGACGCACGCCTGAGCCTTAGAAACAGCTCGTTTCTAAGGCAACCCGCGTTCACTAGAGGCGCTTTTGTACCGCTTTGAAGCATCGAACTGGTGGCTCCGTGCTATATGAATATAGCAAGAAATATTTTAGAGTGTTGTGATGTTTTTTCCAACCACGTGGCAATGTTCCAAATAGATCTGGAAAAAGCTTTTGACCTTGTCACGCACGAAATATTGTTTGCCATTATGGAATATGTAAATGTAGGGAAAATAATACTGGAAGGGGTAAAAGTGTCGTACACTGGATGCTCTGCCTCAATTATAATTAACAAACAAGTCAGCAAAAGCATCCATGTCGTCTCTTCGGTGAAACAAGGGTGTCCTCTGTCGTCACTACTTTTTAGCATTTATTTAGAGCCATTTTGTTTAAAGATTATTCAAAATGAGGAAATAAGAGGCTTTCGTATTATGGCTTGTGAAGTCAAAATATTATCTTACGCCGACGACATAGCTGTTTTCTGTACCGATAGAGAAAGTGTAACAAATGCGATAAAAGATGCCACAGCTTTCTGTCAATACACAGGGAGCAGAATAAACTGGAATAAATGTCAGGGTTGCTGGCATGGTGAATGGGACAGTGTGCCAGTCACGTACGCCAACATTCAGTGGACGACTACTCCAAGTAAATACCTAGGCGTACCACTACAACATTACAAGGATACACAAGAATACTGGAAAGAACAGACAGACAAGGCTCGAGAGAAAACACAAAAATGGGGAGGACGAGACCTATCAATTTTTTCCCGTGCCACAGTGTGTAACATTTTTATTATTGCTCGAGTATGGTATGTTTTGCAAGCGTTGCACATGTCGCGCATGAGTATTCAACGACTGCATAGAGTGTTGGCTGTTTTTGTATGGAACTCATCATGGGAAAGGGTGAGCCGCACAAATTTGTTCCTTCCAGTAAGATCGGGAGGACTGGGTTTGATTCATTTGTTCGTGAGACAAATTGTCTCTAGGTTCGTATATTATCGCAATCAAAGAAACCCTTTTTTAAGAAGTGTTATGCAAGTGAGATTGGCGAACGCATTGCCAGATGTCATTGTGTCATCATGTGCCCATATGCAACGCAACGTCCGCGGATACATGCATGAAATTGTTGCGGCTGTCCAGTTTCTAAAAGTAAGATTTTCAATGGAATATCTCAGCGAGGTCAAGAGAAAACGCCTCTACAAAGACCTAATTGATGTGACGATGCCTGTTCCCTTGTATCGAAGGATGTACAATCCTGGGCCAGGCAGCAATGTGTTAAAAAGGGTTAAAAGTATGACTATCCGATCGTCTGTCAAAACTTTCTTTTTCATGCTCCATAGTGGCACACTTTCTACAATACCGTGGCTAAAGGAAAAAGGGTTGTTGGTACCATGGTCGGTAGACTGTGTAATATGCAAAAGGCCTGAAACAATCGAGCAGATGTTTCTCGATTGTTGCGATGCCGTATTCTTATGGGACATCTTGCAAATAACCCTGAAAAAGGAACTGCCGCTTACACCCTACGGCATTCGATTTCTTCCCGTCGAAAGCGAAGGTGTGCCGCACGATATGCTAATGATTCTAGTAATGCACAGTGTTTGGAAAACCAGAATGTCAGTGCGTAATGCGGACGTCAACGCGAGGTCAGCCCGGGACAACTTCAACGAAAACATCGCATATTTACGAGATGTGTACAAACAGAAGGAAGAAAAGCCAGATTGGTGTGTTTATCTGGACGAACTCCTGACCGTAAAGCGTTTTTTTACCCACTTATGCTAGCCAGACACAAGCTAGCATTTTAATGTGATGCTATGATGTTGTTTTTTCACTGTATTGTGCCAATTTGGCAATAAAGAAAAAAAAACTGGTGGCTCAGGGGTAACGTCTCCGTCTCACACTCCGGAGACCCTGGTTCGATTCCCACCCAGCCCATCTTGGAAGTTGCTTTTTATTTATGAAGTGCCTGCCGTGATTTATCGCTCACGGCCAACGCCGCGGACGCCGACACCGACGCCGACGACACCGGCTTTTCTGCGACACGAGCTCCTTAACGCTATCGCGTTAAAAAGGGTGATATCGCTGCTGAAGCCCTTACAAAAGGAATAATTCCAAGCATACTTCCTGTGATGAAACAAGAATCTGAAACTGTGCTTTGTGTCGAATGGGGAGAACTGGGAAGGACACCACAATAATATAACTGAAATTTTGCAAAATGTGTTTTTTTTTTCATCTTACTGCGAAATGTATTGCTACCCAACGACTCAATTTGCGTTTTGCCAAAGGTGCAGTTGAGAAGATTGCTGTGCAAGAAGAGCCTGGTCATGCTGCCAGGTGGTATGCTTGGATGACAAGGGTTGAAGCCAGGCTGTGGTTATTATATAAAAGGAGCATCCTGACGAACGAAATTAAGAAGAGCCAGCGACAATAAGCAAATGAGAGGAAAGAAAAGAGAACGTAGAGGAAGCCGTGCTCCCCACGCGTCTACCATTGAAAACGAAAGCTCTAGAAAAGAAAAGCAAAGAGTTGAGTTGTCATTGAAATAAATGTTATTCCTCTTCTCCCCCAAAGCAGGTTTCTTGAGATTTACTGTATATCATATTAGTCTAGTAAACGCATCGATGCATCTTATCACCGTTGAATTAGGCATACCGTGGGCGGAAAATTTGGTGACAAATATAACTAGTTGTTAGACACACAAAAAATGAACTAACCAAATGTTGTTTTGGGGCTAGCGGAACTAATGCGCAATTACGGTGAATTCAAGCACAACAATTCATTAGGAAACAGCTAATTCTAGGAAATCGTGCCGAAAACACACGTCATCATTTTATACTACGGACTGCCGAATTTCCAAATAGTACGCCTAATATGCCCCAGCTAGCGGCTATATGAAATGCTTCTTTTTGTTTTGCCTAAGTAATTTCGCAACATCAGCACTATATCCTGCATTGTATTGCCGTGTTTACTTGAACGTCTATTAGATTCAGCCTCCGCGAACGGTTCCGCATACGAAGTATTATATTCTGTGGTACATTCGAATAGGAAAATTATAATAATAGGAAGGTCACGGTTTGTCTAGTGGTAATATGCACTGCTGTACTCCTTAGAACTTATATTTTTCGGACGCGAAGGCTGGATGACAATATAGGCGCCTATGGAGTCTTTTATATCGTGGTTTTTTGGGAAATATTGCACGCACTGAGAGAGAGTGCTTCATTTATTCCCTTCACATGTCTGCAAGAACAGAAGGCGGTATTTGCCTTCGGCTGCAGACGCAATAAGAAAGAAACCCACATTAGTCTTCAAGAATTGCGTCCCTGCATGGCTTCATTTCTATTCCTATCGTGCCTCAAGAAGCATATTCGCCGGCTCTATTACAGCACGCATGGCGAAACCTAGAAGATTAATATGAACAGAGCTATGTGCGCCTAAAGCCGTAGATAGTAAAAGCAAAAGTAAACGCAAACAGTACTGTACACACTTTTATTGTATTTTCGTGGAAAAAAATAAAAAAATTGAATTTGAATTTGAATTTTATGGAGAAAGTAAACTGCGCCATGTGCCGCTTGCAAGGGCAGGCGGCTTTCGGAGAAAATTAAACCTTGCAACGGGGAGCATAAGCTGTACGCCAGAACTTTGAAATTGCGGCGGACTAACAATTCATGCATTTAATACATTCGATAAGAGACACATCTTGCTTCAACTTGTGTATTGCTATTCTCCGTCCACATCAGGATAAATTAAGCAGAAGTCGCGCATGACGTTGCTTCTGCACTATTTGTCACTTCTTGCTCAAAGTAATACTCGATCAGGCCCGTTCCGGCAGTCGAAAAACGCCGTCGGATGGTATCATGTACGTAAACAAATTATGATCCCCAACCTAAATATCTAACCACCCTAATATAGGAACCAATCTTCAAAAGCGTCGTTTGGTTGCTTGTTTCTTTATTTGCGTGCGTGCCAAACCATTCCGGTCTAGGGCTCGAGCTTCGCCCTAAGAACTGGGGTGTGGGTATTTGGGTTCAAATAAATAACTAAAATACAAAATGGTAAATACATTTCTGTTAGGTTTCACAGAAAAAGCTCATACGTAAGCAGACTTTGAGTACTTAACGAAAACATTTCGCTTCATTCTGATGTCGGCCTAGCAACATAGCCTATATACAAAAGGGGCTGGGGCCTAGTTATGGCATTGTCGTTTAAAAGAAAATATTTGCGATTAACCCAAACCTGTGGTCATTCCATAACTAAAGCTCCCAGGGTAACAGTTCAGCCAACGTGAGGAACCCTCAAATGGCAATATTTTTTCCTGACGTATTCAAAAAGCGAAGAGCGTAACTTTTTGTAGTGATTGCTGTTAGCAGTTATGAGCTCACTTTTCCGTTCATCAAGACGACCAGCATTGTCCGACAGTGTCCGGCGGTGTCATCGTTAGAATCCTTGGACCCTAGGCGAGAAAATAAAAAAAAAAGAATTAATCCTATTCACCTGCAAGGACTCGAGCTTACTACCAGCAGCAACCATGATTCGCAAACGCCTGCTTAACCCTCTCTGTGTTGAACGCCACTGGCGTCCGAGACTTCATGCTCTGGCACAGCGCATTCCGAGTGGCGGGGTGGTCATAAACCTGCTGCTCCTACATACAATGAAAGTCACTGGGCACATCTCGATCCTCTTTATTATTGTTCTCTTATGAGTGTTTTTTAGATGTTTACTTGATGCCACTGATGAGTTTTATTTAAGAATTGCGTGACGCCGACTTACGGGGTAGCCTAACAGGAAATTTAAAAAAAGAAGCGAAGGAATCCCGCAATAAAAGTCTAAAGTGTGGTTTTAGTTGAGACCAGCGGCTAAACCAGGGTATATAACCAGAGGAATGAAAGCCGGACCTTTCCAGGAAACTGTCCAGGAAACTGGACCCCCCCGGGTGGTCCAATTTCCAGAATCGAATACAATTCGCAGTTATTTTAATTCTGGAACAAAAAAAAAGCTTACCAATTGCACATCAGCAGAAAACGTAATAAGTCATAAAAATCGGCAGAAGTATATGCACAAAGACATGTGAAATCTATGTATTTCGGTCCCAAATAATTCTCGTCAATGACCGAGACGTCAGAGCAAGCACTAGCACTTCAGCAGGAGGCTGATATTAGTAATTTAAATGGAATCGATGGGGCTCTAGCGCAGATCATTTCACCGACGTCTTCCTGAGAAACCCCTACATTCTCGCAATCATAGAGAATACATTTTAGAGACTGCATGCAGCTTGTTGGCGGCATCGGAAACTCTGCCCCACGAAACCCACTTAGTCATGTGTGGCATGTTTTGCGCTATCATCTGCTACCAGTGACATTGCTGCAAAGTTCATGAGGCTCAGCCTGTTTGGAAAACTGAAGGCCGCAGATATAAATTTTCTCTTTTGCAAAGACGAACATCGAGACCTTCAATACGACCAATTGACTGGAGCTATTACTATCCGGTGGGAGAACATGTTTGGCACATTCCAGGTTGCTTGGATTGTCAGAGAAGATAAGAGCTTGCAACTGCATTTACTGTAATTACGGCCGAGGCTGATGCGATAGGTTGGAGAATAAGCCAACTGCAGCGCCGAAAGATTCGAGAAAACACGGCAAGAGTTGTTGCAGGACGGATAGTAGAGGGGAAGAACAAAATAGGGGATATAGTGGGACGAGATAAAAAGGAAGCCCACTGCTCCGCGTTCGAAGCGGAGCTGCCTGGCCCATCTTAGAAAAGAACAAAACCATAGCTAGCTCCCATTGCAACAGAACTATGTCGCTGCAAAGTAACGAGCTGAGACAGTTTTGGAAAGAAAATGAGTAGAAGAGACAGCATCCAGAAGGCGTAGCAGTGAAGATTCCCTCCTTGGATTTAGTTCCTGACGTACCTACAAAATCAGATTGGGTGGCTCTGAGATAAAGGGCTCCAAGAAAAGACCATGCGATGTGACATTGCACTTTAGGTTGAGAATGGTAGCAAAGGTGACGTGAGAAGACAGGAGCAGTGGAGATGCGCGACTTTGGAGCGCGTACGTTAATTTGAACTCTCGTACATGTGACGACATCACACCATGAAAGGGTCAAACCGGCTTTCTTTAATGTCTGCAACGTCGGGACTATGTAAAAATGCTTTTTGTTAGAAATGTATCTCAGTTTCTCACTCATACGATACACTTGGAGGAGGATGTCATAACATATGGTACGCGGGAGTGGAAAGTATAAACATACGAAGACAGTGCGCCGTGCGGTGGCGAAGATGACAGCGACTCTGTGCAAATACCCGCAAGAAAGCCATCATCATCATCATCATCATCATCATCACCACCAATTTGGGAGCGTCGGCAGTGGCGCCTCAAAAAGCGTGGCGTGAGAGTGTGGCCCGTGGCCCGTGGCATGAGCAGTGCGCGAGGTTCGGCGGTCGACGGAAAACAGCTTCCTCGCTGGTCGTCTGGCCCATTGGAGCCATCGCCGCCCGCGCCAATACGCCACACCCGAAGCAACACTGTCGCCCGCTGGGAGGTTAACTCGCCGTGCTCTTCCGCTGGGCACTGGTCCAGGAGGGTTGGCGGTCCTGAACCGGGGCGGTTGAGCGTTCGGATGAGCGGCCACAGGGCTACCCCGCCAGCTGTGGACGCGACCCGGTGACTGCGGCCGGCTACCTGAGCCCCGCGAGGCGGTCCGACCCGGCAGTCCAACCAGGCTGTCCGACCCAGCCGTGCGTCCCGGCCGTCCGACCCAGCTGTCCGACCCGGCCGTCCTACACGGCTGTCCGACCCGCCGGCCGACACTGCTGTCCGACCCCGCTGGCCAGCATCAGTTCCACGAGGTCTCAGACAAGGCGACACACGCTTCCGCCGGAACTGTAGGCCAATCATAATCCACCGATCCATAGAGATAGTGCATGTCGCCTATGAGGCATTGTCACGTGTGTGTGCCGTTATCTGTGTCGGGTACGTCAATACAAGTCCGATGTGTGTTTGTGCTTTCGCGTGCTGCTTCTCCCTTTTTTCTGGAGTGATCCGGCCCCAATAACATCACAAACTGGCGAACCTGCCAGGATTCACTCGTAAATACAGTGAAAGGGGGCAGTTTCGCTTGAGCGCAGACGCGCATTAGTAGACGGCACCATGGATTTAGAGAAAATCACGGCTATAGGACTCCAAATAGGATTGTCAGGCGCAGAACTTCGCAGATGGATTGAAGCCGAACAGGCAAAACAAAGGGACGAGAGAGCTGCGGAGCTAGAGGCAATCAAGGAAGCTGACGAGAGTCAGCGCGAGATCCTCCAACTAAAGCTTCAGCTTCAGGAAGGAGCTCGGAATATGCCGGCAGCGGCTTCTGAAATTTTGACTACGCCCAGCACCCCCTCGTCATCCCTCAATCCACAGCAGTTACTTTGTTCGACGAGAAACGCGATGACTTACACGCGTATTTACAGCTATTTGAGCGCGTAGCAACAGGGCAGGACTGGCCACAAGAAAAATGGGCTCTTGCTGTGAGCATGTGTCTAACTGGTGAAGCGTTAACTGTGACCAGTCGGATGACTGCCGCCGATTCATTAGATAACCCGAAGGTAAAGAAAGCTTTGCTACAGAGGTTTCAATTCACGGCTCAAAGCTACCAAGAGGAGTTTCGGAAGGCACGAGCAGTAGAGGGCGAAACTGGAAGACAGTTAGCAGCAAGAATTTCAGCCTATTTTGACCATTGGATTGAGATGGCTAATGTGCCTAAAACATATGAAGGTCTACGAGATCACATGATCTCTGAACAGTTTCTGCGTTGTTGTGAGCCAAAGCTAGTCATTTTCTTGAAGGAGCGAGAGTGCAAATCCCTTGGCGAACTTGCTAGCTTGACGGATCGCTTTCATGAAGCGCAGAACTGGACAAACCTAGGATAGGGTCCCGACAACACAAAGGGTTTTGGGGGGAAAAACATTGAAGCTCCCAGGAAACCGCAACTTATGTGCACCCTCTGTCACCGGTTTGTACATTTGGCTCCTGACTGCCGTGCCCCACCTAAGCGTATGCTGAAGTGTCAGTTGTGCGACAGAACGGGACATACAGCTGAAAATTGCCGAACTTCGTACGGGGACAACAAACCAAGTTCTGTGTGTGCATTCACCGAATCTCGACCAGTCCGGACTCGTCCAGTGAAAGAATCAAAGCGTCCAGGAAAGAAGACTCGCCGATCAGGTGACAGCGACGACGAGAAACCTGATAATGCTGTAACTTTCCTCATCGACGGGATGCCAGTGGTTGAAGGCCGGCTGATGGGAAGAAGTGTTCGTGTATTACGAGACACCGGTTGTAATACCGCAATTGCCAGACGGGAACTCGTTCCAGAGGTGTATATGACGGGAAGAAAGAGGAACGTTGTTCTTCTGGACGGCTCAACAAGCTACCTGCCTGAAGCTGTCGTGCAAGTGAACACGCCGTATTTTACAGGCAAGTTAACAGTGGCATGTATGGACGAGCCCCTCTACGACTTTGTTCTGGGAAATCTTCCAGGCCTCAGAGGACCATACGATCCGGATTCTGACTGGAAGCACCCCGCTGCTCCCAACGCTGAGTCATCGCCGATAGAAATGAAGCTAAATAAGGTGCCCAGGAAGCCTCAGCATGTATCGAGCGTGGCTGAAGCCAGAACTGAAGAACAAGGCAAGATTCGTCCCTTGTGCGTTCTGACAAACGTCCTTCGTGACGTGACAAAAGGACAACTCATTAAGGAACAGCGGAAAGACCCCACGGTGAAACGTAGTTTTGCCAAAGTGAGCAAGTCGTTTATCTCGGGAAAGGGTCACAGTTACGAATTCGTTGAAGAAAAAGGATTGTTGTATCGCCTTTACCACCAGGCCACTGGCAGAACCTTTGAGCAGGTGGTCATACCAAAAGCATTTAGACATGGCGTATTAGAAGTGGCTCATAAAAACATCATGGCAGCACATAAAGGTATCAGGAGAACAACCGATCGTGTCCTACAAGAATTTTATTGGCCAGATGTGCACAGAGACGTAAAACGCTTCGTGAAGTCGTGCGACAAGTGCCCAAAGACAACCGTTACGCGGAAAGTACAGGCCGCTCCACTTCCTCGTCAGTGCGTGCTTGTGTGTGCCTGCAAGAATACGACCAGATCGTTCGGTCCTGAAAATTTAGAAGCGCCGACACAAGATCCTCCGAAGTCGGGAAAGCGCCGGGGACCAGGACAGCGGAAACAAGCCCACAGAGGAGCGCGCCAGGCACGTCAACAGAGTGTTGCGTTGGCGTCTCCTTTTGCAGGAGTAATCTTTTACTATTAACTATATAAAAGATTGTGACAATGTCGGAGCTGACAACTTCAGTCGCGCGTAGTCACATGCTAATTTAGCAAAATGCGATTGGACAATGCGACCACTCAAGTATTTAATCTTTATTTGAAAGCGAACAGACTTGTGCATTAGTACTTTAACTGGGCGCAACGCCCTGTGAACAATGTGTGTCGTGTGCGTACATGAACAAGTGGACAAACGTACACGACAATTTTCCTTTCTCTCTTTTTTTTCCATCCCGCGTCCTCTTCTTAGAATAGTTGTGAACAACTTTCTCGAGAAGGGGGGTATTGTCATAATATATGGTACGCGGGAGTGGAAAGTATAAACATACGAAGACAGTGCGCCATGCGGTGGCGAAGATGAGAGCGACTCTGGGCAAATACCCGCAAGAAAGCCATCATCATCATCATCATCAGCAGCAGCAGCATCATCATCAACACCAATTTGGGAGCGTCGGCAGTGGCGCCTCAAAAAGCGTGGCGCGAGAGTGTGGCCCGTGGCCCGTGGCGTAAGCAGTGCGCGAGGTTCGGCGGTCGACGGAAAACAGCTTCCTCGCTGGGCGTCTGGCCCATAGGAGCCATCGCCGCCCGCGCCAATACGCCACACCCGAAGCAACACTGTCGCCCGCTGGGAGGTTACCTTGCCCCGGTCTTCCGCTGGGTACTGGTCCAGGAGGGCTGGCGGTCCTGAACCGGGGCGGTCGAGCGTTCGGGTGAGCGGCCACAGGGCTACCTCGCCAGCTGTGGACGCGACCCGGTGACTGCGGCCGGCTACCTGAGCCCCGCGAGGTGGTCCGACCCGGCCGTCCAACCCGGCTGTCCGACCCAGCCGTCCGTCCCGGCTGTCCGACCCAGCTGTCTGACCCGGCCGTCCTACACGGCTGTCCGACCGGCCGGCCGACACTGCTGTCCGACCCCGCTGGCCAGCATCAGTTCCACGAGGTCTCAGACAAGGCGACACACGCTTCCGCCGAAAATGTAGGCCAATCATAATCCACCGATCCATAGAGATAGTGCATGTCGCCTATGAGGCATTGTCACGTGTGTGTGCCGTTATCTGTGTCGTGGACGTCAATACAAGTCCGATGTGTGTTTTTGCTTTCGCGTGCTGCTTCTCCCTTTTTCTGGAGTGATCCGGCCCCAATAACATCACAGAGGAACCTTTTTCTACGCATACCTTTCGTCTCATACCACTCGAAGAAATCATTCATGTAAATACTACTCTGACAGTAATAGATGTTACTGCAAAGTTCATGTCATCAGAAATAATTACAACAAGCGTATAAGGACTTCTCTACAACGCGGAAAAAACTTGAACTTCTTTTGACAGTCTCTAAGATGAAGCAACAGCATGGGGAAATGCATCAGAATAATGTAGCGCGACTTATCGTTCTCACCGTAATAAAGTTAGAAATAGTCGCCCTGGACTATGTCCTACTTGGGCAATGCGATGAACAAGTTTTTCTGCACTTTCAATGTAGCGGACCAGTAATGTATAATCAGAAAGAGTGAAACTACATTCATGTCAGTGCAGAATGTTCTTCTCTTTAATACACTACCACTTCTAATTTGTCACATGGCTTATTTACATAAAGGAAGGGTGCCTAATGATCACTAGCTCCTTGGAACAAGTTCAGCTCAAAGGACAAGTTGTTAGAACAGAAATGTGTTCTATTGAACTGCATCTTTACAACTGTTGAGAGTAATTGTCAGTGCCATCAAATGACTGTTAAGTGTCATCTTATGTATCCCATAAATTGCGTCCTTTTAACCCAAAACCTCACTGCAAGAATCGCTTGAGAGCGTTATTGATGCGCAGCGACTATTCTAAGCAAAGGTGAGCACCCTCCAACATTTGGCAGAGGGGAGGAAGTGACTCAAGTCGAGGCCCAGGCATAAGTATAGAAGTTTGTGAGAGTCTGATATTTTTTTGTTCCAATAATTTTCTCGTTGAGTTGGAGCTCACCTTCTCTCTTAAGCTTTCTTTTTCTTTTTCCTTTTTTTTCTTTCTTGCTTTTTATTGTATGTTGTTTTGTACCTACATGTTGGATGTAACTCACACCTGCTTGGGCCACCACATTGGAATGGAGTATTTTGAAATAAACAAATAAATAAATATACAACAACACCAGATACCGTGACTATGCAAGGCGAGGCAAAGACGTCACTCCTAAAATTCGCCCCACAGATTACCAGCAAACATATAAGGGGAAGAGAATGCGATTATCCATGTTTAAAAAAATGCGGATGTGCGGTAATGTCTTTATTCTTATTAAGAGGGGCATGAGCCGCCCTTCCGAATATAGTACCCTTAACCCTTTTGACAGCTTTAATGACCAACAATTTCTTCCTACTTTCTTTCGTACCTGCTTGAATGCAAGCGATAAAATATATAGATCTTTCGAGAAAATTTCAGGACTGAGTTCGTGGAAAATGGTTGATTCAACTTACAACCTAGTGAGTGCCACTGATTAATTTATGGGCTCTATCATCCGAGTGTAACTTTGCCGCTATGAACGATGCCGTAGTTGATGGAGCTGGAATAATGTTGACCACCTCGGGTTGTTTAATGTGCCCGTAAACCTAACTACTTGAGCGCTTATGCATTCCGCCCTCATCGAAATGCGGCCGTCGCAGCCTGGATTCGAACGCGCGAGGTCGTGCACAACCGCACAATACTACAGCAATCCAGCTATCACGGCCCATTCGGTTTGTTTCTCTAAATATTTCCTTCGGATCTGGTGACAGTCATGCCTGATAAATAAATATCTTGTTATATGATATGCATCATAATACGTCCATTATTATGCTCTAACTGCTTCACACGCTCCATATTTACAACAGCTTGTGACACTTATGGGCGGCGGCCTCTTTGATCGTCTTGCATAGAATCGCTGCTTCCCGAAGCCTTTGGTGTCATTCAAAGACGTTTACTCACAATAACACCTCGGCATCATATGCTTGCTCAATAATGCTCCATCTGTAACCAGTGATTTTCCACACTAGGTTTTTGGTAGCCTAATGCGAAACTCATTATTAACTATCTGCCCCCATTTTACTTTTCGTAAGTCACACATTTAGGCTCAACAGCAAGCCGAACAGTTTGTAGCTAAACAAAGCTACAACGCTTATCCTTTGTTGATCTGGTGACACAGATGCGAGAATTTGGCCATTCCTAAATAATGTGAAATTTTATGTTAATTTATCTTTGTTTATTGCAAACAAACTTGTCTCTATTTAATGCGCGGGTTAAAGCCTCACGGCAACAGGGGTATAGGATGTGGGCGAATAAGGATGAATAAAGGAATAAAGAAAGAATTTGCGGCACTAATGAAGTAGAGGAGCGATCGATAATGTGATCCCTGCGTCCAAGCAGTGTAATCGCTAGCATTATGACGCGAAAGTCCCACTGCTGGTGCGAGGTGCCCGAGCCTCGTCGGTTTCCATGCAGGGCAAATCCACAGCTCGTGGTAGATTTCAGCTTCAGCATCGCGTGGCTTGCAGACTGAATACTCAGGACGAGGATGTAACTGGCGAAAGTGCGGCAACTTCCCAGTCACGGCAGGAGTGACGGCAACCCCGACACGGATGCTCCGAAGCGCAACCTCCTCTGAACGGGTTAGACCGCGGGGGAGGGATACCACCCACGGAGGTATGAGAGCACGTGGGCGGCGCCGGAGGTGCTCCTTTCTTCTTAAGAGGAGCGTGGCATCATCTAGGTGAAGCAGCTGAGGCAGTGACGATGTAGAGGTCGCTACACGCGTCGGAGAATCCGCACGGCTTTGGAAGCTCAGACGGTCGCGCGGGATCCACTCGATAGGTATTTCCTGCGGGATTCGTGCCGCCAGAAGATGGACCTGCTCACATATTTCAGGGCTGCGATTGACGCGCCGCAGGAGCCGCGTCACCTGGAGGGCCTCAGTGCGGATGACGATGCGGGCCGTGGGCACCATGGGAAGGGCGGCCACAGAGCACAGCGCTTCTCGAACAGCAAGGAGCTCAGCACAAAAGGAGGAAGGATGCTCTTGAAGTTTAAACCGGGACGTCCTATTCAGGGCAGTTGTGCAAGCGAAATAAAAAGCAGTGGTCGCTTCACAGTCCTGGATGTAGCAACAACGTAAATCACGGTGGAGCCAAGTGACAGGTGGGCGTCTTGAGCTATAATTGACTACGAAGGGACGCCGCCGCGTGAGTTGATGTCGGGCGACGTATATGTGTTGGCTTGGTACCGCTCAGGTGTAGAAAAGTGCGGGGAGGAAGAACTGGCGATGGCAGTGGTAGAAGGGAGTGCGAGAAAGCGTAAGTACTGAGAGTACACGTTGCGCGCGAAAGGCTGACCTTAAGCCTACGAACATCAGGACGCTGCTGCACCAGCTACTGAAAACTACTACTGCAGGCAGTACTGAAAACTCTCATATCCAAGACATGTTAGTTGCTTGCCTTCCCCGCAAGTAGAGCTTTTGCAGAAGCCGTCGAAGAAAACGTTCATCTTCAGTAAGAGTAAAACAAAATCGAAGTTAGCACTATGTTGCAATGCCCCTGTTCACTCTCCACAACAACTGAACATCTACAGAACTGTTCTACTTGTTATCACAATAAATCAACGGTCTCGTTGATTTTAATTAAACACATTGCTCATGGTATACTTGTCCCGACGTAAAATGGAGACGTCCGAAAACGAAGAGATGTTCCTTTGCAAGATTGTGTATCGTGTTTCATGTGTTAATGCAGCTAGACTGGAACTTTCTGTTTCGGAGAACTTTGAAGACTTGATTAACACAGCAAATATTTTCGTGCTTGTTCGGCATCACAAACCAGGTACGCACGCAATGGTATAACTACGCGACTTTTGAACGAATGAAATACGTGCAGTGGGAAGGCGACACCGATTTTCAGCGGCGATCTGAATTCATTACGTGCAGGACACCTTGAATATCGGACAGTGATGCTTCCTGCGCATGGTTTATTATAAAGAATTGTAAACGTGTTACATTTGTTGAGTCAGCTCAAATTGATGCAGATGCAATAACGCTACCGTATAGCTCATTATATCGTAGTTGACTTACTGTTGTAACTAAGCCTAAATGCACTGCAATTGACCTTGCTCAACTTTACAGTAGTCATAATGCAGTCAGGTTTTTACATTCGTGTTTACTAATATTTTCTACATACTTCAGCATGCTCGTAGTGAATTCGAATAAACATGCACGTTGTTCCAGTGCATGTAGTGAGAACTAAGCCGAACAAAGGCAAGCGCTCCTCTGCAGAGCCACCTGGAGAAATGGCAGCGCAGCTTTTCAACGGGACCCTTGCGTCATAGAAATTGGGCATGTAAGATGATGGGAACCCCAACCCTACAATAACAAACTTATCTAAACAAAACAACCTTTGAACATGGAAACTCTTTTCGACTATGAAGTGTTTTCGTTGGAGGCCTACTCATTATTATTTCGACGCTTGGGCAGAGGTACTTCTCGTCACTCAAGGTAAAATTGTAAACGATAAGGAAGCCTAAAATCACAAGGGAAGCTCGGAAGCATTTCTCGGAAAGAAAGCTTCGCAGTACACCAAACATTTCTCGTTGTTAGGGGATCTAAAATGCGACTAATGTCTTTCATAAAAGTCGTTTCACGGAAGCTAGCAAGCAGATCTGAGAGAAAGGCTGCATTACTCAACAGTTCGAAGCGCAGGGACACTGAATGCCGGCAGATTTACCCTTCTACCTACTATTGCCATTCCGTCACATTATTTTGTGTTACTTTTAGTGCTGGATTGAAATACTAATTTCTCATCGAATCTTCAATGTTGCTTTATATTCAGAGGAAAAAAACGAAACACGAAAGCTATATTTTTATTTTTATCTGCCAGGCTATACAGGTAACTATAGACGTTTCGAGTAGTTCACCTGATGTGGAGACGGTGGCAGAATGCACTAGTACTTTTAGAAAACACTGTGGAGAGAGCTACATCACGAGCGCATCGAAATTATCCAAAATTCGGGGGAGCCAGGGGCACTATAGCGTAAAGCTGTTCCATATCTTTATATACCTTTTTCTTCTGCAGCCTCCGAAATTGGTCAAAGATTTTTGGGACGACGCCTTTTTGTCACTAGACGTCACGAAAGCCGCAGAGAACTCCCTTTGTGAAGACGACATGCATGTACAGACTGATTATCCATGATTAGGCGGAAAAAAAAAAGAAAAGCCACTCCATTCCGATTCTACGCTAATCACCATTAGCCTTTCGTATATGGTGAAATTCTCTTCGCGCCCTGCCTAATTTTTCTGATGGTCATGCGACGTCCCAATACAGCGGAAACTTACTCGTTAGGGTGACACGTACAAAATAAAAACACATTAATACGCCGAACAATGTCGAAATACTGTTGGAATAGCCGGAAATCGTGGGGGAGGTGTAATGTGACAGAGAAGCGCGATTAGAAATGAATAGTGAATTACAATGGCAGAGTTCGAGTGGGTGCCAAACTCTGCTCCAGAGGAGTCTGCTATGGTGGGGGATAACAGAACGAAATGTGCGATTGAAACAGAGGCACCACTACCGCAGAGTAATAGTCAGAGAAGGGGGGGGGGGGGCAAGCGCCCATCCAGTTCCGATAGAGCGCCCAGCATTCTTCGCCTTTTTTGTCGTTTTCGTCCTTTTCAGCTTGAACTCGCGCGCGCGTTCTGTGGTGTGTAGTAGCTTGTTGCTGGTGTTTAACCTCGTGCGCTCTAATGGACGTCCCACCACATCTAAGTCTGCTTCTCTCCTCCACCGTAATTGGGTGTCGCAAACATCTGAGACGTCAGTTCCGTTGCAACACATCGGGACAGCCTGAAGTGCCTTCCGAACAGCGTTTCATCAACAGCTGTAAAGGCTGCTAAAATACGAACTTCGAAAAACAACCGTTGTTACCAATTCATCCGTATACTGGCACATGGAAGTCATCGACGAAACGCAAAACTTTCGGTCGCTCGGCCGGCGGCCGAAACAAGATGTCAAAAGCTTGCTCGAATGCACTAAATGGCGAAGCTTCTTCAGAACTTTACTCCCCATTGGTTGATTCGAAACTTGCGCTTTTACTCCTTGCGGAGAGCGATGGCTCATCTAGCTGAAGCTGACGATACGAAGTACTACTCATTTCTTCCGAGAGACCATGATTCATGCTCACAGGCGGGCATGGCATACTGATACGTTGGCTGTAGGTGGCTTGACATCAAGCGAATTGCGGTCGACTTTCAGATACGAAAGGCAAGTGTCAGATTCGGTTGACGAAACTGTCAGATACGGGAGGCACTGTCACTCTGCCAACAGAAGAGACTTGCCCCGCAAGGAGCAAGAAAACTACTACCGGAAGTGCTTCGGATGTGCCATTGGAATTAGCCATTACATGGCTACCAATGATCGCTGGAGCATTGTGCACTAGAAGTTGTCGCATTCCTGCGAGAAATTATTTCTTTTCGTTTAACAAAAACTTCACTCGCCATCCCGGCAGTGCGAACCTAAATGTTCAGCGGAGCTGTTCAAAACCACCACTACAACTACTCAGAGGGATGTGCAATGCTTCATTGCTTTAGAGTAATGGTAGTAGCGGAGTAATACTAAGCAAGGTTGGTAGCGCGCCGCCAATGATTATATTGCCATTATTGTTTTTATATTTATTTTTTATTATATTGTACCCTCAAGACGTGCCCGCTTTTTAGCACTGTATATGGTTCTTTTGGCCTCCTAACTTCACTGAGCCCTATTATATCCTATTTACTGCCCTCTAATCCTTCCAATAGCACTGCTAGACTCGCCTCACTAGATAACGTTCTAGCGTTGAACGTTGCCAGGTTCATATTCCAATACAGCTTAGAACGACAGAAAGCTGAGCTAGTTGGTAAGGATTCATTATGCAAACAAGAAGTGAGGCGTGCAGACCGAACACAAAAGTAGAGAAGTGAACAACACGAACAGCGTTCGTGTTGTCCACTTCTCTACTCTTGTATCCTGTTAGCACGCCTCACTTCTTTTTTTCATAATGAATCATATTCCAATGGCGGCCATCCTGTGCTACGGGGGCTTAGCGGAGCGACGAGAACTAGGAGTCTAATTCCTGATTAATAAGAATATAGCTGGTAACGTACAGAAATTATATAGCACTAGCGAGAGGGTGGCAGGTCTTGTTGTGAAACTTTATAAGAGGTACAAAATGAAGGTTGTACAGGTATACGCTCCTACATCCAGTCGTTATGACCAGGAAGTCAAAAGCTTCTCTGAAGACGTGGAATCGGCGATGGGTAGAGTGAACACAAAATATAGTATACTGATGGGCGACTTCAATGCCAAGGTATGCAAGAAGCAGGCTGTAGACAATGCAGTGGGGGAACCTGGCATAGGCTCTAGGAATATCAGGGGAGAGTTATTAGTAGAGAGTAGAGTTGCGGAACAGAATAATATGCGGATAATGAATACCTTCTTCAGCAAGCGGGATAGCCGAAAGTGGACGTGGAGGAGCCCGAACGACGAGACCAGAAATGAAATAGACTTCACACTCTGCGCTAACCCTGGCATCATACAAGATATGGACGTGCTTGGCAAAGTGCACTGCAGTGACCATATGATGGTAAGAACTCGAATTAGCCGAGACCTGAGGAGGGAACGGAAGAAACTGGTATATAAGAAACCGATCAATGAGTTAGCGGTAGGAGGGAAAATAGAGGAATTGCAGATCAAGCTACAGAACAGGTATTCGGCTTTAACTAAGGAAGATCACTTCAGTGTTGAAGCAATGAACGACAATCTTATGGGCATCATTAAAGAGTGTGCAATAGAAATCGGTGGTAACTCCATTAGACAGGATACCAGTAAGCTATCACAGGAGACGAAAGATCTCCTTAAGAAAGGCCAATGTATGAAAGCCTCTAACCCTAGAGCTAGAATAGAACTGGCAGAAGTTTCGAAGTTAATCAACAAGCGTAAGACAGCTGACATAAGGAAGTATAATATGGATAGAATTGAACATGCTCTCAGGAGCGGAGGAAGCCTAAAAACAGTGAAGAAGCAACTAGGAATTGGCAAGAATCAGATGTATGCGTTAAGAGACAAAGCCGGCAATATCATTACTAATATGGATGAGATAGTTCAAGTGGCTGAGGAGTTCTATATAGATTTATACAGTACCAGTGGCACCCACGACGATAGTGGAAGAGAGAATAGCCTAGAGAATTAGAAATCCCTCAGGTAACGC
Organism: Dermacentor variabilis; assembly: GCF_050947875.1. Classification (NCBI taxonomy): domain Eukaryota; kingdom Metazoa; phylum Arthropoda; class Arachnida; order Ixodida; family Ixodidae; genus Dermacentor; species Dermacentor variabilis. The sequence continues at coordinate 159,254,923 of NC_134569.1, read as the reverse complement.
CGGAAGCAGTAAAGAAAGCCTTGGGAGCTATGCAAAGGGGGAAGGCAGCTTGGGAGGATCAGGTAACAGCATATTTGTTGAAGGATGGTGGGCAGATTGTTCTAGAGAAACTGGCCTCCCTGTATACGCAATCCCTCATGACGTCGAGCGTTCCGGATTCTTGGAAGAACGCTAACATAATCCTAATCTATAAGATAGAGGACGCCAAAGACTTGACAAATTATAGACCAATCAGCTTACTGTCAGTTGCGTACAAACTATTTACTAAGGTAATCGCAAATAGAATCTGGAAAACCTTAGACTTCTGTCAAGCAAATGACAAGGCAGGATACCGTAAAGGCGACTTAACAATAGACCCTATTCACACAATCAATCAGGTGATAGAGAAATGAGCGGAATATAACCAAGCCTTATGTGTAGCTTTCATTGATTACGATAAAGCGTTTAATTCAGTGAAACCTCAGCAGTCATAGAGGCATTACGGAATCAGGGTGTAGTCGTGCCGTATGTAAACATACTGAAAGATATCTATAGCGGCTCCACAGCCACCGTAGTACTCCATAAAGAAAGCAACAAAATCCCAAAAAAGAAAAGCGTCAGGCAGGGAGGTATGGTCTCTCCAATGCTGTTCACAGCGTGTTCACAGGAGGCATTCAGAGACCTAGATTGGGAAGAATTGGGGATAAAAGTTAATGGAGAATACCTTAGTAACTTGCGATTTGCTGATGATCTTGCCTTGTTTAGTAACTCAGTGGACCAACTGCAATGCGTGCTCACTGATCTGGAGAGGCAAAGCAGAAGATTGAATCTATATATTAATCTGCAGAAAACTAAAGTATTGTTTAACAGGCTCGGAAGGGAACAGCAATTTACAATAGGCAGCGAGGCACTGGAAGTGGTAAGGGAATAGATCTACTTAGGGCAGGTAGTGACCACGGATCCGGATCATGAGACGGAAATAATCAGAAGGATAAGAATGGGCTGGGGTGCGTTTGGAAGGCATTCTCGAACATGAACAGCAGGTTGCCATTATCCCTCAAGAGAAAAGTGCATAATAGCTGTGTCTTACCAGTGCTCACCTACGGGACAGAAACTTGGAGGCTTACGAAAAGGGTTCTACTTAAATTAAGGACGACGCAACGAGCTATGGAAAGAAGAATGATGGGTGTAACGTTAAGGGATAAGAAAAGACCAGATTGGGTGTGGGAACAAACGCGAGTTATTCTTAGTTGAAGTCAAGAAAAAGAAATGGACATGGGCAGGACATGTAATGAGGAGGGAAGATAACCGATGGTCATTAAGAGTTACGGACTGGATTCCAAGGGAAGGGAAGCGTAGCAGGGGGCGGCAGACAGTTAGGTGGGCGGATGAGATTAAGAAGTTTGCAGGGACGACATGGCCACAATTAGTACATGACCGGGGTTCGAGAAGTTTGGGAGAGGCCTTTGCCCTGCAGTGGGCGTAACCAGGCTGATGATGATGCTGATGAACCTCAAGATCGAAGTATTAAAGAGGGGAGTGGGGAAAAACATACACAAGTAAATTACAAAGCAGCAAGACATGACTAGTTATTACCGAAAAATTTATTACTTACTTTTATCCGGGAGTGATGATGTCTGATAAGGCCGAACGAAATTTTGAGTTGTCCTTGATTTCGACAACTGCGCCGGGAAGGTGGTTCCATTCCTGAGAGGTCCTAGGAATAAATAATTCTTTACAGGTTCTAGTACGGCACTGAATGATTCCAACCTGATGGCTATGATGAATGCGAGAGGAAATGTAGGTAGGAGGTGATATATGATTATCGCGCAGGTAAGAATTGTGGAAATATAGTTTATGAAATAAAGCAAGGCGAAACAGTTACGCCGGGATGAGAGAAGAGCAAGCAACAAAGAGTTTTTCATGGCAGTTACGCTTGATGTGCGGCTGTAAACTGTGAATGAAACGTGCGGCATTGTTTTGGATTAGTTCAAGTGATTGAATATGGGTTTCGAAGTGCGGGTCCCAGATGGATGAGGCGTACTCCATTTTACTCCTAATAAGCGTTTTGTATAGGATTAATTTTAATGATGTAGGAGCAGAATAAAAATTTTCGGCGAAGATAACCTAGCATGTGACTAGTATTGTTAATTACGTTGTCGATGTGCAACGACCAGGAAAATGACGAGTTAATGTAGACGTTTAGGTATTTATTAGGAGGTTACGACTTCAAGTGAAGTATCATTAAGGTAATATTTCGGCGGAGGAATATTGCTGCGAGTTACATGCGTGCATTTACATTTAGTTACGTTAAACTGCATTAACCATACGTCACACCAGTTAGAGATAGTGTTTATATCGTCTTGTAAGAATTTGTTATCAGATTTGTCCGAGATTTCACGGAGGATAACACAGTCATCTACGATAAGTTAAACATTAGAACAAACGTCATTGGGTAAATCGTTAATGTAAATTAAGAAAAGTAGATGGCTTAAAACTGATCCTTAGAGCACACCAGAGTCTACAGGATTAGATGGGGACATATGATTGTATACACAACATACTGCGACTGATTAAGGAGAAAATGCTCAAGCAATGCAGACAGGTTCGGATCAAGATTAAGTTTATTAAGTTTAAATAGAAGCAATTTATGACGAACTTTGTCGAAGGCCTTGGCGAGATCAAAGGAAACACAGTCTGGAAATGAACCTTTGTCGAGAATAAGATGAGGGCTGTGAGCAAAAGAAAGAAGTTGAGTTTAACAAGACAAGCTTTTTCGGAAACCACGTTGTGCTTTTCCGAAAAATGAATTATTGTCTACTTGTTTTGCTAAATGTGAGTACAAAATGTGTTCAAGGACCTTGCAAGGAATGCTGGTAAGGGAAATGGGGCGGTAGCTGTGAGGCGAATGTTTGTTACCGGAGTTTTGAAGTGCGACCACCTTCCCGACCTTCCAATCTGCAGGTAGCTGATGGGTATCTAAGGATTGCTGAAAAATTTTCGAATGCAGAACAGATGAATAAAACACAGTATCTTTAAGAAATTTCGCGTTAACCAAATGAGCACCCGGATTTGATGATAACTTCAGATCTTTAATTATATTTAGAACCACAAGGGGCTCAATCTTAATGAAGTTCATAGGTGGGTAATTGCAACACTCGAGAGTTCGAATCACAGGGTTACTACAGACGACAAAGTTGTTACAGAACACAGAATTAAGGATATGGCGGCATACATCTTCGGGTACCGGTGAACCACTGGAATCTTCATCGTGATTGAATTATCTTTGGCAGGGTTTATATTCCCTTCGCGGCTCCGCGCATGAACGCTGCTCTCGGAAGTCATAACTATACTTTAACTACCCTTAACGCTGCCCCAACAACCATATAATTAGTTGCTAGGCTTGTTCTTTCATATATGAAAGTCTAGTGAAGTCACTCCCTATGTCGCAAGCTGCTTTCGCAGCGCGAAATTGCGAAACAATAATATTTACCCGGAAACTTACGCGTGGAGCCCTACCTACTTCGCATTGTTAGCAGGAGTGCCTCATCATCAATGACGTGGTTTGTATGCTTGTTTTGTGCTTGTTGTTTATGGAAACGAATGCTGTGATATATGTTGTATCCTTGATATTAAAGAATGCATAAACTTTCGCTTCAATCGATGAAGGTTTCCTTGAATCGCTGAAGGTATGTTTTCTTTTTCCGCGAGGATGTCCCGAAAGTATCCCGTCCAACTGGAGACTAATAGCTTCGGTGTAAAATTTTGCATGCCATTATAATGTAGCCGAGCCCTTTCGGCACATATGACGATGATGATGACCCACCGTGGTTGCTCAGTGGCTATGGTGTTGGACTGCTGAGCACGAGGACACAGGATCGAATCCCGAGAACGGCGGCCGCATTTCGATGGGGGCGAAGTGCGAAAACACCCGTGCACTTAGATTTAGGTGCACGTTAAAGAAACCCAGATGGTTAAAATTTCCTCCACTACAGCGTGCCACATAACCAGAAAGTGGTTTTGGCACGTAAAACTCCATAACTTTTTAAAAATGATGATGATGATGGGCTTTATGTCATCGCTCGCACCCACTAAGGAAGATAGGCCAGAAATAGGGCAGCAGAAGGCAGCTAAAGGAAATCCTGAATTGAAAACGAGAAACGCAAAATAAAACAAAATCAAAAACAAAAGGAGACGTTGTAATAACTTGACTAGTACTCGAACACCTATACGATATCGCTCTGCCGACACGTTTTCGCGGGGAACTGATTTAAGTGGAAATATTAAGCGAAGCGGACCAATCGAAGACGCTGGCACCACTCTCCTCGCCCGATTATCTAATTTCAAAGAGGTAAATCGGCCCCACTTTAACTCTTCCCTATGGTATGCGCAACTCGCTTCTCCACAGTCAGGTAAGTAAAACCTGTCTCAGTAGGCAATGCTACTCGCTTTGAAACAAAACAAAAGTAACATCCTATAAACGAAGACACTGCTTATTTGGGCTGTTCAACCAGCCTTGCGGGTCACCGCTCGTGCTTGTGTTTTCGATCGCGCGAATTTGATGTCAGGAGAGTGGAATAAATGCAGAATAGAACAGCCTCCGCTTGTTGCACCAAAGTTCTCGGCAGTGAAGTTATCTTGCAAGCAACCAACGATTCAGTTGCCATGAGTCACGCACGTGTAGAGAAAGCACGTCCTTAGGAGCAAAGGAGAAACACTTATGAAGAAATCAGAAAAATATTGACCGCCAACAAACCATGAGTTTCTCACCACAATAAACACTGTGACCATTTACAATTTATTCATCGGCGCTCGAATAGGCAGGCCGTGAGCTTCTGCCTACGTTTTCGTAGCGCTTTTTATGCGGTACATTAGTGTACTTCGCAGCGGTTTGTCGGCGACGAAGATAGTTAGCTTAATAACCGATTATATGAAATGAAAGATAACTGAGGTAGAACTATTCTCACCTTTGCAAGAATGCACGACTAATTATTTGGCCCCCCTGATATAAATCTATGATGCGTCTTACGATTCGCGTATCCAGCCTGCACGAGGAAAGCGTTTCGTTTTCCATGCTCTTCCTAATTATTTATGCATGTAGAGCGGGTCCTTTTTCCCTTTTACTTCTCAACTGTGAAGCTGCCTTGTATTGTTCCGTGTGGTTTCGCAGTTTCATCCAGAGTTTAACACGCCTTCACGATGAAATCTGCATGCGTGTACTTCTAGCAGCTCATTTCACTCTCCTTTAGAGCTATCGACACAAATTCTTCTTGGTCTCTAGTCGGGTTCCAAGTCATTTGGGAGCAGTTTGCAAAGTGTCTTATCGTGTTCTGAGAATTATTTAGCGACACCAGCGATTGAAAGAGGCCGATTTTCAGAAATAAAGAAAACCGGGTTCGTAGTGTCGTTCCGTGAGGTAATTGCAGTCGGTCGGAAGTAAGGGAAGAGCGTTGCCGCCATTCTTCGCCAACTAATGAAGCACACGGCTAGCGATTCTTCCCTTCTAGAAGGCGACTCACAAATGGAGAAGAGTAGTGCTGATACTTTACTGATGTTTTTTAAGCACTGAAGGAGGGCGCGGGAAATAATCCTCTAAATAAGGAAGATTTTCTGTAGAGAGCACAGTGGCATTCTCATAAGAAGCAGTCCCCCCCCCCCTTTGCCTGATACCAAGTTTTACTTCACTATGTTACATTACGTCACGGCAAAGTAATACTTTGGTGGTATCTTACTGTCTGGCCTGTATCAAATCTCTCTCTCTCTCTCAAAAAAGAACTAGATTATGCGCACAGGCAAGAACGAATCAAGGTCACCCATTGTGAGAGCTCAGTGTGACTTCCAGGTGTCCTACCCATTGGACGACTTTTAAAGCGCAGCTCTTATTACCCCATTCCTGCAGCGAGCGTCGGTAGCGCCGGCGTAAACGAGAGAATGAGCGCCACGAAGAACGAAAGCGAATGCGGAGCGCAGCGGTAGATGAAAGGTCATAGCGAAGAGAGGAGGAGCAAAGCGCAATAGGAGGGTGCAGGGGAACCGTCAGCTGGAAAGCGGAGGAGGAGCGGAGGGGAGACATCCTCGATATCATCTGCCCTTGCGACGAGGGGGGGGGGGGGTGTCCGAGGGTGCCGTGAACTGAGGAGAGCTACGCACTTCCTCGGGGTCCCCTGCTGAGGTTTGTCCGCCATACCAGCCTATGTGGCGGGAATTGCTGCTCCTGCAAGGGGCGATGGCGAGCAGCTGCGAATAACGGTCGATGTGACGCTCCCTTGGTTGTTTGTCGTAGCCACTGACACTGGCGGCGCGATTCGGCAAGACAAGTGCCGCTCTCGTCATAGGTGAAATGAAAGTGTGAGAAGAAAAGCCTAGTGCCGTGCAAGACTGGCTGTGCGGCGACGATAGCTACGATATGGGGCTATAGTAGCGTGCGTCGTCTGTATGAAAACAAAGCGCTGCATGAGCGGATGTCTGTATGCCATGGCTGCACCCACGCGCCATCCATGCACTGTCTCTCGTTATCTCCAGATTTGCGAGGGAGACGTGCAACACCTCGCTCCGTTTGGAACGTGCCCTTTGGAACGCGATTTGCCACGCGAGATAGTGTGTCATGAAATGAAAATACGGGGCCATATCCTTCAGGGCCCATAGAGAGAGAGAGAGAGAGAGAGATGCAAATGAGAGAAAGGCAGAGAGGTTAACCAGAGTTAAAACCTCCGTTTTACTACCCTGCACTAGAGGAAGGGAAATGCGAAGTAAAGACTGCAAGAAGAGCGTGACAAAAATAAAAGCGTGAAAAAAAAATGAGAAGGTACGGAATGGGATCATTATAGTCTTTCTAGTAGGCCACGTAAAAAGTTCAATAAAGCCTTGACCGAATTTCGGTTCGACGACAGTTCATGTCGGCATTCCAAGACTGACTGTTCTGAAAGTGGCCTGTCTTCAATGCCTGCCAACGCGGTCGCTAGTGACAGCCGGTGCGCGCTGTATCGAGTACAGTGGCAAAGTACATGTTCTATGGTCTCCTCGCAGCCGCAGTGACTGCAAGCCGCGCTCTCCTCCATACCGACTTGGAAGGCGAAAGATCTTGTATAAGCGACACAAAGGTACAGTAGGCAAAGTACTGCTGTCTCGAGTCGAGAGAGTCCACATAGGGGTCGAAGTCAAAGGGGCGGGTCCAGTCGCTGTAGACGTGTGTGCTTCAAGCTCGGTGTGTTCCATAAAGTTTAGATGGCTTCATTTTCAAGCACACGAATTTTCATTGCAGCGTCTGTTCTTGAGTATGAAATGGACTCTTGCAAGCCCTCCTCACGTGCAGATCGTGCTGCTGCGTCCGCATGTTCATTGCCCATTATGCCACAGTGTCTTGGAGTCAACTGTAACGCGAGGTCGTGTCCTTGCTCGACGAGGTGGTGAAGTAGCAGTCGGATTTCAGATACTAGTTATTGGTGGGGTCGATGGCGTAATGCAGAAACCAAACAATGATGAGCAGCCTTGGAGTCACTGAACGCGCTCCATTTCTTGCGTAGTCTAGCAGAAATTACATGAAGTGCACAACGAATAGCAGCGAGCTCCGCGGCAGTCGGTGTAGTCTGGAGAGATAGTCGAATCTTTATAATGGAGGTTTTTGCAGGAAAAATCATCGTTCCTGCAGACCGATTCACTGTGGTTGAAGCGGCAGCATATATATGATGCTCGTTGTATGTTCCGTACCGCAAGAGCAGTGAAAGCTGCTTGAGTGCTGGAGGCGAGAGTTGGGCTTTTGTTCCTATTCCTGGTACCATTAGTCGAACTTTTGCTTGATACAAGCACCATGGGGGAAACGGAACTCTCGCTGGAGCTGTGTAACCTGATAGAAGGTAGGCATAATAGGGCAGGGCTGTTTCGCAAAAGGAGGCACGTGGTCGATCCTCTGGCAGTGAGGCTAGATGATGGGCAGGGGCTGAAGCAAAGTGTCCTACGTGCGCTCTGAAGGCTTCCATGAATATATGGGTCTTGGCTGGGAAATCATGAGCAATCGTAATTGTTTCAACAATTGATTAGTACCGGGACAATCCAAGACACACTCTAAGTGCCTGGACCTGGAAGTTTTCGAGTGTACTGATATTACTTCTGCAGGTGTGGGTCAGCACAGGCAAGCTGTAAGGCAAATATCCAAGAAAGAGTATCAAGTATAGTTCCATCATTGCATGTACTGACGTACCCAAGGCTTTTATTCCAAGAAACTGGAACACATTAGAAACAGCTTTCAGGCGCTTCCTTAGGTAGGCCACATGGGGACTCCAGCAGAGGTTACGATCAATGATTAGGCCAAGAATGCGTGCGTCCTGACATAAGGTATGCTTTGACCATCGATAGAGACATCGTAGGATCTCATTGGCTTTCGGGTAAACGCAACTGGTGCGCATTTTTCTGGCGAGATCTTGAAGCCTTGTTCATTTAGGCACGCCGATGTTCACGTCGCAGCTGTTTGAAACCTTGCGCGTACTTGTGGCCATGTCACACCAGATGCCCAAACGCAGATGTCGTCGGCATAGACTGATATTTTAACGGTGTTTGGAAGTCATTCCACGACACCAATGAGTACAAGGTTGAAAAGCGTGGGACTCAAGACACCGCCTTGTGGAACTCCATGGTGCGTATAATATTGCGAAGTTCGGCCTGCTTCAGTGTTAACAAATTGAATCCGCCTATGTAAATAACTGCGTGTTCAACGATATAATTGACCGCCTAGGCCCACTGATACCAATGCTTCAAGCACGGCGTCATGAAGAACGTTGTCATAGGCTCCCTTTATATCTAAGATCATGGCGACAGACCTCTTACACGTCTTTTGGTGTTCAACATAGGTTACCAGATCGATAACGTTGTCGATAGAACATCACTAACGTCGATAACCAACCATGGTATCTGGGTAGATTTCGTAATTTTCAAGGCACCACTCAAACTGGCGAGGATCTTTCGCTCCATTACCTTCCCAACGCAACAGCGCAAATGGTCAGTATGAGGTAATCTCTAAGAGAGGCTTGCCAGGCTTAAGAAGCGGTACCAGGCGGCTGATCTTCTAATATTGAGGAACTTTGCCGTCCTGCCAGGGCTCGTTATAGATATTAGGAGCGCACTTCGTGCGCGTTCACAAAGGTGACATAGCATACGGCAAGGTATGTCATCTGGACCAGGCGACGACAACCGATTACAAAGAGCGAGCGCCGCGTCAAGCACTTGCGTCGTGAAACGCAGACCCATGCATGAATCTCGGGAATCTGCATTACGGCTCAATATAAGCGAACATGTGCAAGTTCGCTGGCCCGCAGTCATACCACAGAAGTCTTCCGCCACATCAATGTCTTGTAGGCGCTGGAATAGTGCTAAGGCTTTAAACGGAAAACGCTGTTTCGGAACAGAACATAGACCTCGCACGGTTCTACATATTTGAGGTAGCCGTTTTCGGCGATATAGCGACGCACAAAATTTCGACCACCGCTGTGCCTTAGTTTATCCATGCGGCGTTGTATCTTCTTTTGCATTCGCCGGGCCGTCCTTACATCCGGTATCGACTTAGTGCGTTGATATCTTCCTGCAGCACGACGGCGAATCGCATGAAGCCGTTCCAATTCCAGGTCGAATTCAGAATACCTTGGAGAATACATGAGTGTGCGCGTGGCTGTCTGTGCCGTTTTCTTTATAGCTTGTTGAAGTCCACAAGAGAGACCTTTGTGACCACTGTCCTCAATCTGTGATTTAAAGGTAGTCGAATCTAAGTATCGTGGTGGAGGTTTACGTGTTAGATATCCCCTTGATCTTGAGGTAAATGGGGATGTGGTCGCTTCCGTGCGTTCTGAATGTCTAAAAATCACTTAACATGTGCGGCGAGGCCGTGGGACACGAAAGTAAAATTGAGGCAGCTGCCGTTCGTTATTCCAAGCACAAACGTTGGACTTGCATCATTCAGCAGGTAGAGACAAGTGTTGTAAACTAATGAAGCTAGTCTTCGTCCCGTCGCGTTAACCTTTGAGCTTCCCCAAATGCTATCGTGTGCATTGAAGTCCCCGATGATAATCCTTGGATCAGGTTGCGTTTTTAAGATGTATTCTAGTTTTTGGTGTCAAATCGGCTTGATGGAGACAGATACACATCCAAGAGTGCAAAGGTGACTTTTCTATTTTAACGCTCATGCACCCATACTGATTGTCGTCATGAGCTTGCACCGGATGGACGACGTAAGTGAGCTCACGTGGAATAAACACGACGACCGTGCCACTTTTGCAGTCGCTTGATGAGAATATTGTCTCGTAGCCGGATATTCTTATTCGATGTGATAATCTTTGTTCACAGATGACAACGATTGAAAATCGGTTAGTGAGAACAAATTGACGAGAATCGGCGATGCGAGATCTTAGACCTCTCGCGTTCCACTGAAGGATAGACTTTCCTCTAACCTCCTTACGAAATGACTCGTGATTGTCAGTCATGGCTTCACTCAAGGCTTGCTAGGAAGGGGCTCAGCACGTCTAGAAATTGTAGCCCTCTTCGAGCAGATGGGGTGTCAATGTTTGTCAGCATAGCCCTGATGACATTCACAATGGATCGCAGCACCGGAATCATTTGGCAGTCCACTATTGACGCCTCGCCAACAGAAGCGGGCTTCGATGGGAGCATCAAGCGTGGAGTCGCTTTAGAAGACTAAGAGCTTGCGAGCTCCGGCCACACTTCCACGGGGGCAGCCTTTTCCGTCTGAGGCCTGCTTGTGCTATCGGGCGTTCTATTCGAAGATAATGGCGTTGGCGCATTCGCTGCACGAACTCCACCCTGTCTTGACCGTTTCCGCCGATGACGACGTCGAGGCCGGATCTTTTCTGAGATTTATCTATGGGTTGAGTTATCCCTGACTATTTGCTTCAGAACTTCAAACCCTGTTTTGTTTCTTGGGCATTCTTTAGATGTCGCTTCATGGGCGCTTTCACAGTTGCCACACCTAAATTTTGTTGCATGGAAGACATCTACCCTGTGTGACTCCGCGCATCCGGGTGCACATTGTCGGGTTCGCGCAGACGCGCTTAACACGCCCGATACTGAAGCACTTGTGGCATTGAACCGGCTTTGGGACAAATCGCCGTACAGATCGGAAATAACTGACCATAAAGTGCGAAGGGATGGAATCCCCCTTAAACACTATCTTCACGCAGCGGCTGTTTCCGAGTCGGAATACTTGCGTGATGACTATTCCTTCGTACGCCGGTTTTATCAGAATTGGCAGGTGCCAGTTTCGAATTTCCGAGTCAACATCGTAGGCCACACCTGCAGGTAACCACAGCGCAGGCGCCATCCATAGGTATGACCCGTCGTACATTTATGTCGCCCAAATCGGTTATCTGTCGTAGCGTCTCCAGTGTGGTTCTACGGGCAGTGTCAACAGCTAGAACATTCTTTCGTGTGTTCATCCGCACATCTTTTTGGCGCCTATCGTTTGGCGCCTATCCCTCAAGAAAAGCAGAGAGCGCTTGCCTTTTCGATACTCGAAGGCTGACGGAAGAATACAGTGGCTTGAAGAGGGTGGTGTGCGGCCTGCGTTCACTTCCTGTCTGCATGGTTGACGTGCTCGCTGGTGACGACGCCTTGATAAGCCTCCTTTTAGACCTTCGGCTCCCCACCGACACGAAGCTGCCATCGAATGAGTCGTCGCCTGTGAGTGAGTAGACATCTGTATCTTCGCTGGTGCTGGACCAGGTGCCTCGTTTCCTTGAGGAACTTGTCAATGCAGAGCTCTGGCCAGACTGGTCACCAATAGGCTCTGCATCCATGGCCACGGGAGTAGGCGCTTCTCTTGAGCCTTCATTGGTGGTTGACCAGGTGCCTTGAGTCATGGAAGAGCTTGCGGTTGCAGACTTCTGGCCGCACGAGCCTGCGGGACGTTCCGCGTCCATCGCCTCAAGCAAGGACGCGGAAAGCACCCCAGAGACTGATGGAAATTTGACGAAAACTGGCTAGCTGGGACAGATGCGTTCTAGCACTGAGTAACTTCGTCGTCGTCCAGGGCCCATAGGGTGACACAAAAGGCACTAGGAACAATAAATACAAACAATAGCACAAGCATCAGGTAACATGTTTTTTAATCGCACAATTAAATTCACTGAGATTCATGTATGATACATTGTAGGTGAGCAAGCGGTTCCAATCATTACAAGTGTGAGAAATTAAAAGAATTTGTTTAGTATGACAAAAAGGAAGGAAAATTTATAACGATGGAAGAAATGAAACGATATGAATGAATAATGAGAAAGTAACTCTTGCTAATCTAATCTTATAATCTAATCTACTAATCAAATCTTACAAAATAAGCTGAGGCGTGCAATTTTACGACGTGAAGATAGCGATGGAAGCCGTAGCATCGTTTTCACAGATGAAAAGTGGGAAATAAGGGACTAGTTATAGAAAATGAAATGTGCACTATGATTCTGTTGAGCTTGAAGGGGACTATTGAGACTTTCAATATATGAAATCCACCCAGCTTATCTATATTCTAGCTCGGAACGAACGAAAGTTGTATAAAGGCTCAGTTTAAGAGAAGAATGTGCCATTGAAAAGTAGCGGCGCAGGTACCGAAAGATGGATAAACATTATGACCACATAATTATTCTGGCGTTGCCAAGACACTCCTACCTCCTAAGTACCTGTAAGCAGTCACTTCCTCGCGAAAGTAACCATTATACTTATACGTGCAAGCGCTTGCCGAAAAGCTCAAGAGAAATTGTGATTGCTTTCCTCTTCGTAACGTTGAGTTTCATGTTCAGTAAATTTCACCAAAGAGAAATATTAAGTTCCGACTGTAGGGGTGACGTGTCAATACGAGAAGAAATCATGTGATATACAACGAAGTCGTCTGCAAAGAGCCTAATCGAAGAGTTAATAAAATCAGGTAAATATTTTCCGTACATGAGAAAAAATGGCCCAAACTCAGAACTCCGAGCCACTCTTGAACGGACGAGACAGATAGCAGAATTGTAACCCTTAGCAGTTACAAATTGCTTTCGGTGAAACAAAAAGTTAGGTGAAAGCATGTTTGGTTAAAAATTGAGTTTACTAAATTTAAGATAGTTCATGGCAGACAGAACGAAAAGCTTGATGAAAGCAGAGAATGCACAAATAACATATTATCCCAAGTCTATGGCTACTAAGAATTCATTGCTAAAGGAAATTACTTGCGTTTAAGAGGAAGGTTTCGCTAGGGTGCTCCTATCTAAATACATGCGAAAGGAGAATTCGTTTTTCTCGGCAACCACTGCACTAAATTTGACGAGGGTTATTGCATGTGAAAAAAAAAACATGAAATCCAGTGACTGTTGGTTTACAATTTTCTATTTAGGTTCTCAATTGTTTATTAAAAATTGACAAAAATTGAAATTTTGCGAGAACGAAACTATGAACCTTACAACTCTGTAGCTCAGCAAGGAAAAATGATATCACGATTCTGTAAAGTGCATCTTATAGTACATCTAAAGCGGACAAAATTGATGTTACACATGAACAAAAAAAATTAGTAATATGAAAATGCAGCTTTCACAGAACCCTTCTATAGAACGTAACAAATTCACGTAAATTGGCGTCACAGATCCACGTTTACAGAACCGCGCTCACTGTTTTTGACTCAGAGCTATTAATTAATAAACAACATGCGTATATTTTCCAAACTTCCGAATTTTTGAAAATCCTTTTAATAAAAATAAGGCCCTAAATCCGAATTCCGCTTCCAACAGTCACTATAATTTAACTTTCTCTCTCAAATGCAACAAACTTCATTAAAATCAGAAGCGCGTTTTTGCGTTTTACATGTATTTGAACAGGCCGCGTTGGAGTTGGGCCCGAGCTAAAGCTTCCTCTTAATAGGGGAATGTCTTGAGAAAACCATGCTGACGAGATATAAAAAAAGAGAATTAAATGAGAATATATTACATGTTCAAAGACCTAACAAGGGATACTGCTTAATAATACAGGCTTACATATTTAGCGTGGATTGAGTATCAACGGATTTAAGCATTTTACCCATTTTACCCACCTTCCAATCACAAGGTAATACACCAGAATTCAAAGTTTGGGTGAAACGTTCATAGATGAAAATGAAAGCGTAAACATTAAATGAACTTGCAGCAACCTTATAGATATTTCGGCGCACCTTATTGGTAAAATTTCGGCAAGCTATCGAGAACGATTCCCGAATCTAGTGCTGGGTAACTGTATATAGTCGTTAGCGCCCGTGGTTGACAGGGTCTTGAAGAACTGTAAAGGACACGTAGTTCACAATGTGCAGAAATGGGCGCATGCTAGGGGTGATATGTTAAGAAAATTTACCGTTTCTGGCCTAATTGTCAATGTTACAGATAACTGCTAGACCCTCATTCGATTAGTACTTTCACGTGTCAGACTAGGTATCCTGCTAGGTATCCAGAAACCAAGTATCCTACTATTACTAGACTAGGTATCAGTATATCAGAGGTAGAGTATATCAGACTAGGTAGAGTGTATCAGACTAGGTAACAGCTGGCGTTACTAACATCATTTCACACGATAAGCAGAATGGTATCCATAGTAGCGCATAATTCACAAGGAAAGAATGCACAGTGTAGAATAATATAACTTCTCAACGTACGTAAGTTCATCACACATAAATACAGCCTAATATGTCAGAAACACTTTATAAGCAAGGCACAAAATTTCACCAGACGGAAACATGCACATCATGATATGCATATATGCAGTGCACATAGATAAAACATCATATTCCGCGGGCAGCCACTCACGCACATTTCTTATTGAAATATGTATGAACAATATCTGTGATCTATTAAAAACATTTTTCTTGCAGCAAGCACACACGATGTCCGATATCGTTGTTGCACATGCGCGCTTGCGAGGGGATATATGCTTCGAGAATTGCTATGATTCGAGTCTCTAAATATCCGGCGTGGTTCCGCACCTCATATTGCCATACCGTGTGTGCCAGGTATATTTATTCGAGCCCCGTTCAACTAAAAAGAAAAATAAACAAAAGACTATAGGAAATCAGTGCAAGGTACGATTTCAAGATTTATGGAGTTCCGTCATAATACCTGTGACCACCTAACACCGTAGGTCTTCAGATTGTATCGATCACCGTCTTTTATAAATATCTTTTTCTTTGACAGCTTGGCTAATGTTTGCTGAGACGCCCCACATTGGCCACGAGATGCAGCAGAGTCGCTGCCTGGAGGACACTGCCTGAACTATGATGGTAGGGATGGTGCGTCGTGTAGTCTGCTAGGCGCTACTTGTTTACGTGTGCGTTACTTGTTTACAGCGAACTTAACCTGTATGGTATGTTTGTGCAGCGGGTGTAGCGCAATTATGAATGGCGGTATGCAATTTTTTGGCGATATAGAGACTCACTTCGCTTAGCGTTGCCATAAAGCGAGAGACAGCAACGCGTCGAACGCACGATGCGTGATTGTGGCGCCTTCCGTTCCTGACAATAACTGAAATTTTGAGGTCGAATTATACTACAAGGACGTTACAAAACATTTGGCATCGTTTTATACAAATGAATCGGTCTCTGGTAAATCCGAATGCAGCGCTTTAGCGAATGCTTGTAGCGATCTGCTGATCGTCCCTCTATCTTTGCGACAACGAGGAACATCCACGAGGTGGTGTGCGATCACTCAACAGTAGGAAATAAAATCTGAAGCGCCGACAAGATGTGGCACGATAAAACACAACTTAGGCGTATAATTACATGAATGTGGTTAGCACTTACGCGACCATCCTTAGCTGTTTCTGAGGTGTCCTTCTGTTACGTGGAGATCGCCCTACGTACGCTAAAATATATTTACGCGAACGTAAAAAGTGCACGCATTTCTATAACCAGCACAAGAATAGGAGAAAGCTGAGTTGCACAAGAACAGCCCCAACAAGTGGACGCAAGCCAAACACCAACAAAAAGCGCCATGAAGAGCAGAAACGACCTTTTCCACGCCTTTCCTCTACAGTAGGAATGTCCCATGCATTTCCGGGAAAATGTTGCATCGGAAGGCAATATGTCATCAGCTCAAAGCCGTCAGGAAGTTTCATTTTAAAACAGCCAGCCCAAATCTCTCACCGAAAAGCCCCCCCGATAGCGCATCCACACTGAAGCTGTGTTAGTGCTGCCAGCTATAGCCAAATTTTGCGACCAAAAGCTCTAGCGAACAGAGCTGGGCTAGTACTGCGCCTGCATACATCCTTTCAGCTGCAGTAGTGAGCAGGACACGCAATCGCCACTCCCACCACTACCAACTCGGCTTTCTCCCGCGCCATACAGCCTCCCGCATAAACACTTAATAAATTGTCTTTTAATACATCAATTTCGGTGCAGGGCGCTTTTACCGATAACATCTGTACCTAATAATTTGTGTTTTTATGTCGACAGCTTTCGCATTAAGTTGTTCGTGTTTAGCATGCCTTATCTTGTGCTACCATCGGTTGGTAACACAACGAGTTATTCAGAAACGTTCGTGATAATTTCACTTTAATGGCTGGCAAACACCCTATTTAATACGCCACTTGCGCTCTACTTAACGCCAACAAATAAAGGTCATCTACCATCATATCAATGCCCTTTCTAATCTGTTTTAAGATTTCTCCTATAAAGTTGGGGCGGAATTCGCTGGAGAAATAGTCTCCAGTTTTGTTAGCAAGGCACGTCTATACTCTACATGCCACTCGAAAAGTGTCATAACGACATGAAATATTTTCATTCGGAATGCGATTCACTGTACCCGAATAACTACACTTTGCGGCGAAGCAGTTTTTCGGAAATCCGGAAGGTGGAGGTAGATCCTTGAAAAGAAAAATGGTCAATTGTCTGACAGCACCTGGTGCAAGCAGCTGCTCCGCGAACAGTAATAAAAAGCTAGAAAGAAAGCCCGTACGTGTTTTGGTTTCTCACAAAAAATGCCTCACAGTAGAAGAAAAAAATCATCTCGGTCCAGGCAATTTACCAAGAGACATGCCTTACCCGGTTTCCCGCTGTACCAATGTACAAGGAGGAAAATGGGTTGTTCCCTTGTCCAATGGCAGGGCAAGACGAATGTTTCTTCATCCATGAAGCGTTCTTTTAGCTTTGTGTTACCCTCTTGAGGATGATGATATCCACCATCAGGAACCTCAGTGTATCTCCGGCAAAAATGCTGATTTACCAGAGGAAAGGACAGTTGCCACAATTAGTTCCTAATTTTGACGTGTATATTTACTCATTATTTGCAATATAAATACTAGATCTGTGTTACGGCACTGTAGTATGGCAGCGACGCGAGATAGGCATCCCAAGATCGTGATTAACGGTTCATGTGAAGTTTCATAATGGGCATAAAAATGAACAACCGCGGCAGCGCAATTTTTTTCAAACAATGATGTACATCTGTTACTTCCTTTTTTTTCTCGTACTCTTAACTTCTGTTTTTATTCAACAAAGAAATTAAAATTGCAGGCAAATCGCCGAATGTCTGCCGAGAAAGTAAGTCCGAGAGTTACATGGGGTAGAAGCAGCTGCTACATAGGACCTACTATTCCCAAGTGCGCTGAGCTGTTAATCGGATTGAGGGCGGAATGCTTGAAGCATAGAAACAGGAGACAAAGTGGAATTAAAAGAAGGCAACTATATGGCGGCGGTAAAATGCACGCCATTGTTTTCAAAATTCATATCAAAAATAGCAAAATGACTGCTAAAACGATTTCATTCTATCATTCAAATCCCCTTTCGCTTTATCGGGCATTGCGAAGAGCAGCAGATTTTTGGAGTCGAAATTGAAATCCCTCGAGTTGGCACAGAACCCAAAGCAAAATGAATGCGAAGGCGCAAGTGTTGGGAAAAGGAGAAAACACTTTTGAAAAAAGCGCAGCGGGTGTTGAGTGCCGCTACTGATCTACAGCTGGTTGTCTGTGCGTATTCGTAAGCAAATAACATTTCTTTCCGCTTGAGACACTGGCCCATATTGCTGTGCCGGGATGGCAGATTTGAAACAGCCGGAGATTTGCTTCCAATAACCAGGAATGTTTGCTCTCCAAGCTAAAGCAGAGTTCGTGTTTTCTCATTACAGTTTATACGTGCACTAGGTTTAACAATAATTTTGTATCCATAAGTTGTTTCCTGAGACAAAAAATAAGCGTTTGATAAGAGCACGAGCCACATTTCTGCTTTCTTAGAAGAGATGGATTGTGAAGCGAGAACGATGATGGCAGTGGCCTGCTATGAAACACTCATCGACGAGAAGCAGCCGTCGACCTTGGGCACATCAAGAAGCTTTTTCCAGCAAAGGTAAAGCATTCATAATGAGACTTGCAAGTGATGGCGCTTGAAAACAGGATGAGCATTTATCTATGATGTGTTCGAAACGCTACGTTCCCGTTCCAGCTGGTTAGCATAGTCTATATAGAAACCGGAGCATTGTTTATATGGAAGTAGTCAGACAAACATTCATATTAGGACGAAACTCCATTCACAAATTATTTCATGAAGTTCTTTGCATGGTTACTATATTGCCGGAATGAAGCTTTCCTCTCCCTATATAAGCGAAATACTGACACCATTAAGGAGAAACAACCTCCCACGAAAGGAATTCATGCCCTCGCAAATCTGAGTCCAGGAAATCGGCTTCCGTGGAGATTGGGAGGGAATGCAAGCTGTTTGGCGCGATGAAGTCTACGCTGCGTTGTGTATTTTCGTGTTATTTCTAGTAACTTACAACAAAATGCCGCTAAACGTGCCTTCACGAAACATGTCGAAAAGCGTTATATGTAAACATGCCCAGAAGCATAAAATAACGAGTGCTTATGGTACCTTACTGCAGAATATTGAAAGAGCCACGAGATTTCTACATTTTTCGGTTTTCAAAGGATAACTTTGAGGGTTGCTATAGTAGCCTCGGCCCGTAGGCGACAGGGTTATTGGTGCGCGTTGACTGCTATGGGCAAAAAGTGTGTAGCACTTCTCTCTTGCCATCATGAATATTATTACTTGCAGGTACACTTTGGTATCGTAGTCTAGAAAATTCTTACCATTGAAACTAAGGTTTGTTTATTTATAACATTACGATAGTTTGTAGAGCATATGAGAGAGAGTTTATTTTTTTACCAGAAGAAGAAGGATACATAAAGACAATGCAGACGCTTCGGCATGTAGGTGCAACATTTTTTTTCAATAGCGCAAAAGACTGCTGTGTACGTACTTCCTATTTATCTTGAAGAAAACGTATTATTGAAGATAAATAGGAAACACGAGCCCAGCTGTTCATGAGTCACTGTAGCCTTGTGCTCAGGTAGTGTCATTATCGCCAATTTTGTGTGTCGTTGCGCATTTTCATTTGAGATTGGTTGCCACCGTATTTAAGCAGTGGAAATGTCCTCAATACAACCACTTGCAAGTTCAGCGCTGTGTACGTGCACTCGTCGCTGTCGCTGTCTTTTGCGCTCTTCACAAAGAATGACATATAAGGGGAGATGGACGATGTCGGCTCAGCCCTTTCTGCTCCTGTTTCGTTTTATGTCTTGCGAACTATCTTGCGAACTCAACCGACTCTTGGCCAGTCCTGCGTAGTCTATAATCGCCAATTGTGTGCGCGCGTTTTTGTGTGTGCGTGTGTGTGTTTGCCGTGCATCGGTACCACAGCAGTGTGTAGTGCCGCAGTGCGTCACCCCACCGGCACGCCAGAGCCTCGTTCTCATTGAGCCCGTCAGGAGTGCGTGAGTTCTCCTTCACTTGGGCGGTATGAGCCGCTTCGTGTGTCAACACTTGACAAGTGCTGATTCCTTAGGTCAATGTTTTGTTTTCATCTATTCTTGTCTTATTTCCTCAATTTGTGCTTAAGTGTATGGTATTTTCCTTATCATATTGCCTTCTGGTCAAAAAACTCAACAATTAGTAGCCAGCAACGCATTTTTAGAGCGCAGCTCTTTGGCGTCCGTTCCTGGGTTTCGCGTCGTCGTCGGCCTCGTAACCAGCTCCGCCCCCCTTTCATCCCCCCAGCGCTAGCAGCGACCGACTGATACCGCTGGATGCCGCTGACGCCGCTAGAGAGTCAAGATAACGTGACTGCATAGAACACCGTCGCCGCCATGCAGAAAGAGGAGGAAAGGGTCCCCCCCCCTGTATCGGCGTCAGCGGCATCAGTCAGTCGCTGCTATCTCTTCCCTCCTCCCTTTATCGTGTTGTCCGCTTGCTGCGCGCGCTTCTGCCCCCATCGTTTGCCGCTGGGTGTACACGCCGCCCCCCTCCACCCTCTTCCTGCGAGTCTCCGGTTGTCAAAGCGCCGGCTCGAACTTAATTCCTTTCTTCGCTCCTCCTCCAATGCAACCCCTGTGCGGTGGCAATCAGAGAGCCAGATGGGTGGCGGCGGATCTGTATATGTGCACCGCCCGAGCCGTAATTGCCGCTGCCGTTCGCCATGTGCGGTGGCAATCAGAGAGCCAGATCGGTGGCGGCGGATCTGTATATGTGCACCGCCCGAGCCGAAATTGCCGCTGCCGTTCGCCACTGCGAAATTATCTGCCAGTTCTTTCTGAGCCATGAGCGAGACGACCGATGGAAGTCCTCCGTCTGCTGCTGCTGCTGCTGCTGCTAAACGAGCTGCCAGAGCAGAGGCCCAGCGCCGTCGCCGTCAGAATCCAGAGGTGCGTGCCGCCGAAGCAGAAGCTTACCGTCGCCGCCGTCGAGATGATCCAGGAGTACGGGAAATATAAAAAAAAATTCTGTGATAGCGCATACATGTGTTGCTCGATTTCTTTGCCTCAATCTATCGAAAAGGTGAAACAGCTTATTTGCTGCGCTCAAATTTCGCATTAGGAAGTAACGTAATCGTCGGGAATTTTTTCTTCTTTTTGTCCTGTTCTCGCACAGTTTTTTTTCGTGATTACTGCTATGTAGCAATCTCATTTTAACTGCCTACTACATTAACCAAGATCTTGCTCTAGAGAGGCCCGCAACTCGCGTTAATGGGTACCTCGATGAAGTCGATCTTCTGCCATCATGCTAGCAATGTAACATACCTACATAGGCGCGTTGTGACGTTTTCTGATCAGTAAGAAAAAAGAAACTTAGACCCACTCTCACGTTCAGTATTATCTGCCTTCGCATCGTTGTTTGCTCTCCGTGATATGTTTTGCCGAGGGAAACCCTGCGCGCATGTCTGTCATAATGTTTCCACAGCGAGAACACGCGCCCACTGGTTGTTTATGACTCCGGCCACGCTACCGGATTCCATGCAATCCGGTGAAATGGGGCGAATACACGCCTTATAATTTTTTTTCATGTGCCTGCACTATGGCAGATTTCCGCATTAAAATACACAAGGGGGGACGCATACGATATTCTGGTCTTACTACCTACGTATATTTGTTGTTAGATGAGACTTCACTTGTTAAAAACTACCGTCGTAGGGATTTCTCTAGCACTATACTTTCTGCATCCGTGTTTGATGTGGCTAGTCATCAAGCAAAGGAATGATGGGCACTACACATATTTAGCAAAGGGATTTGCTAAAAACTCTAATATTTTGATAATGGCGTGGCTGCGCTCATGCGTTCGGATAAATATTTATGTACAGGTCTTACAGGTTCAAAATCCAATCCTAATTTTAAGAATTGTTCAGAGAAAAGTGAAAATATCGTGACTCCATGTTCTTTAACAAGGTTTACCGCTCTCCATTGTCATGCTCCGTTAGGGTGACTGCTCACCAATTGTCACAATGTATGACCCATGCCAAAAACTTATCCCTTTTCGTCCCGCACTGCAACGTAGGTGAACTTGTTCTTTGTGCCAAAGCGAACGATTGGAAGAATATACACGTTAATGCTCTGAACCACTACGGCCCTGATTAGTCCAAGAAATATATGGAACAAATCATCAACTGTTCATGAAACACTGCTCCTTATGAATACCCGCTACTCAACGGTATTGGTAGTATAGTAAATAAAAAAGGGATTTCAATAATTTCTTTTACCTTTGGATTCAAGTCAACCTTAGGACGCTTACGTTTATCTTTATGAAACTTATTTGCAATCGCATAGACTTCATAGTCTCAAGTAAAATTTTCTATAGCCTGCTAAACATACCAGTCAATGATATTCAAATTACAAACGAATGTACTTTACTGAATCGAAAATATAATCTCTCACTGTAAGCCTTACTTACTGAGCGTAATGTATATGAATTTATGGGTGCGAGTGCTTCAAACTGCATGATTCAAATGCAGGTTGTTTTAGCGAACACTTTCAAAAATATTTTTACATTTCCAGTGGCAGATAGCGCAATTCTAGTAAATGATCTGGTCTACTCAAAGAGGCGGACATCAGATGGAAAAATATTTGAAATATATGTTATACTAATTAACAAAAATGAGATAATTGAGTTATCAGCTAATACCCATATGCATATATTGCAATTTGGAAATTATAGCGGGTGAGACTGCATGGCAAATCCACTCGAACAGAATGGTGCTGATGACACCATTTACGAGATATTGGCCATCAAACTTGCAGGTAAAACTCTACTGTCGTTTGACTTACCTATTTCACAAAAAGGTCGCTTTATGTACTGAAGCGCAAAAGCATCTGAGAATGCCAGTGCATTTCTGTGCAAAGTTCGAAAATTCGTTCGAAGTGAATCTGCCTTGCGAATTCCCAGGCGATAATTTTGAAACTGCAATATGTGTCATAGGGTAATTAGTTGAAAACATAATAGTCCATTTTTTTTAATTTGTCCATTATGCATCTCAAATTTTTTTTTAAATTTATGTCCGCCTGTTTGAGTAGACCAGCTCATGGAATAGAATTGTGCCATCTGATACAGGCAATTGTTAAATTTTCTTTAACGTATTCACTGAAACACCCCGTATATATCGGTAATATTGGTTATATTATTCTATTGAGAAGGTAAAAGGCTTGACGATCAGTAGAAATGCTGTTAGTCTAACAGCCTAAACAACTGAATCACGGTTATATAATGGACAAAGTTAAGACGTACTTTCTGAACGAATTGGTGGCGAAACTTCGAAAAAATTCAAGCGCTTCCCGAGTATATTTAGAATTGCTGAACAATTGCAACTCCTAGTTCACAGTCGAAGGCTACATACAGCACGGGAGCCAACGGAGACAAAGTAGGCAACGTATACAGACGCAGCGTTGCGTCTATGTACTTTCTGTTCCTCCTTTGGTTCCTTCGGTTACGGCGCTATAGCCTTGTTTTATGTTCAACCAAGAAGCCAAACTGGTTACTCTGCTGTAGTTCTTTCTCTAGCAAACAAAGTAAGGAACTTAACCTGCCTAATTCCCTGCATATTTCGCTCCCGTTCCAGTAATAATTCACAGAGTACGTGTGATGAATTTACTTCGCATCACATTAGTAAGCAAAGATTGCTTTGCGGTTATTACAAACTACCCTTAAGAGTTCTTGAGTTCTTGATGCAGAGCTATGAATTTGTAAACTTCGTGCTTCTATTTCTTTCGAACGGTCAAATATTTTAAAATCGTTTTAAGAAAATTCAAGCCTTAATTCGATATTCCGCTTGCAACAGTCACCAGACTTTAACTTTCTCTTTCAAATGCAACAAATTTCATGAAAATCGGTCCAGGGGTTATCTCTCAAAAGCGTTTTTGCGTTTTACATGTATCTGAATAGGCCGCGTCTGAGTTGGGCCCCAGCTAAAGCTTCCTCTTAAAGATATTCTCTGTCGCTGGTACACGATAGCAGATTGCGGAACGCTATAGCTCCCCGCGGGTAAGCTTATTAATCTGCTTCATCAGTCACCACTAGTCGTTCTACCACATAATTCATGCACGTCATCAAAGGCGGCTCAGTCATATAGTTACCTGTATCTTGTATCGCGATGAGATGGTTTGGCCTGAGGATGGAGCACTAGGATAAAGTATCTGATTTATAATGCGCTAGGTGATGCTTTCGCGGCTTGACAGACCAGTGACCTACACTGCAATGTGCTGTTAGGCAATAAATATATTGAGACCGAAATTTTCTTGGAGCTTCCGAAGCGCTCGTTGAACCTACCTAAGCAATCTACGAGTTTCCGTAAATTTTTAGTTAAGTAAACGTGGCGGTGAATTTTCGTAAACAAATTAGATGGGCAACACGTGATAACAAGCAGCACCATGTGATTTTCTCTTCTAAAAGTCTAGTGGGTAACTTGATGCCTACTTGTACTCTTTTGGACATTATCTATAATAACAAACCCCAGTGTTTGCACGGTTCCAGTTTCAACAAACTTAAGATTCCTATAATGCGAAGAACTTGACTTCTTTCCTTTTGAAATGAAAGTTCAACCAGACTCAGCTGCAAATCATAAATAGGGAAAACCGAATTATCTTTTTTTG
This sequence comes from Dermacentor variabilis, assembly GCF_050947875.1. Taxonomy (NCBI): domain Eukaryota; kingdom Metazoa; phylum Arthropoda; class Arachnida; order Ixodida; family Ixodidae; genus Dermacentor; species Dermacentor variabilis. Next base: position 159,230,566 of record NC_134569.1, on the reverse strand, counting down.
TCAACGAGCAAAAAGGATTCGAAAGGCGCAATATACTTTTTAGCCGCAACCATGCGAACAAACAGACAATGCAGACAGAGGAAGCATAGGTGAAGGTAATAGTTATGTTCAACCTAACCGCACGCGTAATGAGGAAGATTTGGGCTGTGCCCTCACATGGCGGCAAGTTATATTTTTCTCCACTTTCGTTGCGATTTACCGTAATATTTCTGCATATTTCAATTACACACAAAAAATAACTTCCCATCTGCTTGAGGTGGCTTAATTGTCGATGTATTCGTATGGTAGTCCGATGACAACAGCAACAGTTGATCGATGTATCTGTTCCTGAGGAAGTTGATTGATTTTTATTGCGCAGTTTTTTTAGCCTAAAACTTTACAAAACACGGACATCAAAGGTATAGAATTATAGATGCATGAGTTCATGCGAGACGGCAAGTTCATACAATTTTCTTATGCAGAAAAAGATTGTAGTGCTGCAGAAAGAAAAACGATATGCAATAGACGACGGCACTCTATACTTAACCCCATAAGAGACAATTTACCTTGCTTACAAACATAAAATGACTGCTGTTTCTGCTGTAGCATTTCATAATTATTAAGCTGGAAGCCTTACATGGCTCATGGGCCGAGAAAACCGACGTCCAGCGTTATGGCACCAAAACTGTGTGCCTCCAAAAAGTGGCACCAAAGCCATGACCATTGGTGGGAGTCGAACCAACGACATTTGCTGTTCATTAAGGCGAAGTTAGCTGATAGTAACTAAGACACTCTGAACCAGGACTTACGGAGTTAATCAGCGTGAGCTTGGTAAAGGCCCAGTTGAATAAGGTAGGTAAGTAAGGTGCTCGAACGCAGGAGTTTTGTTTCTAGTAAGGGCGATGGTAATTGGGGTACTCGAGCACCAAGATTCACTTGTAAAAAAATTACTGTGAACAGAACCCGCGACCATTAGTGGGAGTTGAACCCACGACCTATGTCTTTCAGTTAATAAAAGAACACTCAATTGAAGTAGAGTTCATTAAGGCACTCGAACCCACTACCCTTGGTGGGAGAACACAAGTAATAGGAAGTAACAATACATTCGAATGGGAACATCAAGTAACTTAATGAATTTCTTGTGAGCGCGTCGGCTTTTGCCTGCATCCTCCTTAGCGTATGATCAAGTGACTGTGCGCTTTTTAGAACGATTAATAGGTGAACTGTTCGTGCAAACATGTTCAGCGACTCAAGGAAGCTTTCCGAAGGCGAACCCATGAAACACTCAATGCAGCTCAGAAGCACTAGAGCAAAAACCAAATTTGCTCATGTGCTGTAGACAGCGATCGAAAATCAGTAATCGACTGCGGCGAAGACTAAATGGTACCGGATCTGTCATTACTTCAACTACCCACACTCTAAAAACTAGGAAGGGTATCGCAGGAGTGAAGCTGCCGGTTCACTCTTCAAAGCGTCGTTTTCCTCTCGCAAAATGTCGAGGAGAGTGAGATGCATTGTTCACTCTGTCACCAAGGAGAGAGTGAAATGTGCTTTTCACTCTCCCCTTCAGAGAGAGAGAGTGAAAAGACTCTTGCGACATTAGAAAAGAGAGACTCTTGCGGCAATAGAAAACAAAACGTAGCGTAATCTTCTGCTTCAACTGTAGGTGGCTGCCCTGAACATGGCAATGTATCATTCATGCACGCTGAGCAAAGAACACATCGTTTTGCTTCTAAGAGAACAGGCCGCCGCAGTTCAACGGAACGCGTAGCGAGCGCTCTACTTTTTCACTCGGAGTTGCTCCACCGCGCGCGCGCGCGCTCAAGATCGCGGAACAACACAGCACCGGAGAAAGGTGACCGTCCGCCACAGCAGCAGCCAATGCATTTCAGCAGCAAATGCCAGCCAAGGGAGATCGTATGTCAGCCATCTCGCGTTGCCACGAAAACACGACTGTCGTTCGTCATGCCTTGGATATAACAGCAAATCCTCCACGGTAAGTGAATTCTAACTTAGGTGCACATTGTCCGTATATGTCATGCTATCGCCAGGAAGTCGTCGCTGCGCTTAGCCGACGCGATTGACAAAGGACTAGGCCTACGCGCTGCGTCTCTCGATGTCAATCGAAAAAGCCAGTCGTCGCGATAACTGCATGTGATTTTATCACTTTGCCGTTGTCCGTAAGAGCTTTAAAAATCGCAAACGCTGCCAGAACTATGGTATGTTCAATAAGACGCCAGGCGAGAGGACGCTTAAAATGGTTAGTTCACCAGCCCGTGATTCCGAGCCTATGCGGAGCGTGATTAGCGTGCGTTTTGTGTATTTGAATTTATTCAGTTTGGCAGTCTACTGTGTACGGAACGCTGTTGAACTAAGGAATCACATAACAGAAAACGTCATTTTGCTGGCAGCATGCTTTCTTTTTAATAAATAAACCACGCGCTTGACGGTGTCTCGCGCAGGGGGAATCTGCGACCACTGAAGTTACGTGCAGCACCAGTGCTAGTTAGAAACTTTGCCGCAGGCATTCAGCTGCATGCTGCAAGAGGTCAGTTGGGCGCGTTATCTTGAACTTACTGAAAACGCATGAGGAATCCATGTTTTATGCTGAAAAAAGTATAAACCCCATATAAGCGATCTTGCGCGCGGCAGCTACAAGCGACGCGACGGAGATGGCTGTCGCGTTCGCTCGTCGCCTACAAGTCGTACTCCGTGCGAGCGACGATTTTGAGCGACGCCTCCCCGGTGTTGCCGGCATGACGGCTGCAGTCACGCGTGACGCGTGTTTTAGTAATTTACGTTGATGTATTTTACTATAAAAAGTAGCATAAAATATTTCCGGAGGTCTTGCAGTACGTTCTTATGCTTGCACGTTTAAAAATTGAATCATTTGCTCGTTCCGCGCGACAATCGGTAGTATTTGAGCGATGTATGTAAATCCAGTTCCGGCTTCGCGCTATTGGCTAGTCGTTCATAGCACTTCTGGGCGACGAGCGACGATTTCTAGATTTCCAGAACCGAGCCATCTGTTCAAGCGACGGCCCGTTTTGTCGCTCGAAGCTGTCGCTCGTCGCCGTCGCGCACTAAATCGCTCTCACAGTGTTTATCCCTAAGACTGAACTGTTTTTGCTCATGTTGAAATGGTGTGATTATAGGTCTGGTTTTGTCTCCTGTTGCGGTTTTCGTGCACGGTGCCAAACTGAAAGAATGCTTATGTCTACGAACTCGGTGAATTGTCGAGCAGCTAGTTACGCATCGGCATCGAATATAACGGCTGCTGTGTGGAAAAACAATTGCAGGGGCGCTTTGCATACGCTTATTGTTTTGGACATGCCTGTGCATTTGCTAATATGAGTTGGCGTGTCAGAGTTATGTCATATGAACAGCTAAATCAGCCTTCCTCTGGGGGTTACAAGCGTAATGTGTGCATTTTGCTATAGCATGGCAGATCAAGATGTGTTTATCGCTTGAATATTTTTAGTAGAGAAATAAAATATCAAAATAAAATGTTGCTTTAATTCCGTGTTACCAGTCTGTCGTACACAGAACAATAGGTTGGTGTAATAAACTAATAACTGCGGTTTAACTGCAACTTTTACATGCCTACAAGAATCTAAAATGCTAGATTTCAAACTGCAGCAGTAGTCGGGTCTGTCAAAAACTCCACTGCGCACCTCATGCATGAAAATAAGTTCATGCCTTTTAGTAAGCTTAGATGCAGGCCGCAGTGAACTTGTTATTATTGAAATGTGGGTAAGCTTGCCATAACAAGCCTTGTTGCCCTTTTTTATAGGCACATCTATATATCCATTGAGCTGAAGGACAATATTTTCATCCCTACTGAGCATCATGTTTGCAGCTATAATCCTCAAATTATGGCTTCAGCAGTGGCACAACCAGGGATGGTGCGGGGGGAGGGGCACACTGGGCACGTGCTTAGGATGTGTCACAAGTGGTGTTTGCGATACACCAGACTCATGACAGACCTATGACGTCTGAAAATGACCAATATTCTATTCATTAGCAGAAGTATTCTAACATTCATGAAAAACAAGGATGAACTGTGGTTTATTTGTTTTTTTGCTTAAATCTAAAAATTGAAGTTAGTTTAGCAGTTGACTGTTGCAGTCATTTGGATGTTTTGCATGCATTTCACTAGGAAGACTAAGAGCTAAGACTTTTTTATTGCCATGGCCTTGACTGTCTTGATGTTGTGTTGCACCATGCCCTTGTGTTGACTTTTGCATACGATATTTTTCAGGCACCCGCTTTATATAACGCAAGAAGGCAGCTGCAAGGACACGAGGATGTGAAAGAGCCAGTGCAGCGCGACTTCACGTAGTGCAGAGGAGCCAATGCCAAAAAATCAAAATACATTGGCATGTTATTTGGACAAGAAAACTAGTATGTGGGTATATTGGGTGTACCATTTGACCAAATGTCAACAAAAATCAAGATACAGTACGTTACACGAAGATGAAAATTCTCACGTGCTCCAGGCAGTCATCTTAACATGGTATATTTATGTAATGTCTCTGATTGGAAAGTCAAATCAAGTATGCTCTCTGGAGACAAACACATAGCAGCAAGTGTCATTGAAAAGTTAAAAATGTGTTTTAAGAAAGCTGATTAGTTCTGAGAAGTGACTGCTTTTTGTCTTGCCTCTCAACAGATATATCCATGTGATAAAAAAATAGTGGTACAATGAAATTGCATATTTGCTTAGCGACATGATACATACTTGCAATGAGCACGGTGCCTGTGTTTACTATAGAAAGCAACAGCCCATGCTTGGATAGGTTAGGCCCACTACAACATGCAGGCATGGGTGATTGGCGCTTTTTTTATTTCTGTGTCGTGAGGTTTATTGACCTGCGTATAGGTGCAGTGGCACGCAGTATGGCTAGTACAAAAAAGGGGGGGGGCAGATATATGTAGCTCACTGTACACGACACAGGACAAAGGAAATCCGTGTTCAGCAGCTATGTTAAATGCCATGTACGTAAATTTTACAACGCTACTCGTTCGAAGCGCGCACAGGTGCATATTGAAGAAAAGTTTCCAGGGTAGATAATTTAGTTCGTAATTTACACACACGCACAGGTGCATATTGAAGAAAAGTTTCCAGGGTAGATAATTTAGTTCGTAATTTACACTAATTTTGCTCTAACCACGAGACAATAATTTGAATATACTGCACGGAAAAACCTAGAGCGAATTAAATTGTGTGTCAGTTTCGTGTGTATACATATAGTCGTTCCTATGCATCAGGTTTTTTGCGTAATGCATTAACAGTTGACAGCCTATCTTATGATGTGTACTCTGTTTACATTAAAATTGTTTATTAGTTTACTCGTTTGTTTTGCGACTGATGAAATGCCGGCATATATATATTTTCAACATTTGACATAACCCTGTATGTTTTGCAGGGACAACCCAGGACGTGCATTTCTCAGCACCCAGTCAACTGCCAAAAGTGACTCAAACACAGGCTAACAGTAAGTGGACATCAGTTGCAATTTCACATTATGCAGTTGGCGGCTGCCTTGTACGGAGGCTTTCTTTTTTAATGAGATGGTGATGTCGTTCTAATGTACATTTTGACCACAAAGGTGCGATCATGTCTCACAGAGGCATATATGGTTGCTATTCTCTGCGAGGGATGTGTTCTCGTGTTCGTGAAGCATTTGTGTTTGGCAGTATTGTCGCCCAATGAGTCGGATATAAACACTAACTCGCCACTGCCGGCAAGTAGTTGCGAGACACGCATTATGACGCTGTAAAGTTATTTCATTAATTCGAAGGAAAGTTTTGCAGCAGGAAAAAAGGTTGCTATTCCAGGTAAACGTCTTTTTCTCACAGGTTATTAAGCCAAACTGTGGATGCATGAAATTCGTGACTTATGAATAGATTTTAATTTATTCTTTAGTAATGCTTCTAAAAGAGACTAGAAATAGCATGTGACTACCTCTGCAATCAGCAGACCATACATTTAGTCATAAGTGGCAGTTCCATGCAGTCTCGCACTTTAGATAACCTTTCCTTTCAGCAACATTGGAACTGGTGGCTGCGTTTTCAGAAGGAGAAGTGCACTTGACACTGTATATGTATGTGTGAATTCGGTTTTCTTCGTATGTGTCGGCTCACTGACAAACAGTGCAAAAATCTGTTGTACCATGAGCCTGACGACGCCTTCTGCTGCTGGAAATGCGGCACTTCGTATTTTATAGTACTGCATGACATTTAAATCAAAGCTACCACATAAAATGATCAAGAAAACTAACCGCTTATAGCTGTTTTCCTCAAAGAACGCTTGTCCTTTATGGGCTGTGTTAATCTGAGCTCTCCACCGATGTTTCAGTAGTATTATCCCTTAGTGAGTGAGAGATTTGGGGCAATTAATCGTGTTAGTGTTTAAGTGGTGTCCTAATTATGTGCATTTGTTCCAACAAAGTTGTCTAGATTACTTTATTGTGTAGTGTAAAGCTTATGAAACCATCAGCAACTACTGAGTTGCTAACACGCATATGGATTTGTCACTATACAGGTGGAACTCGGCTGTACCACTGCAGTGCTGCGGAAATTGCCTTCACCAGCGGCTTTGCAACAGCTGTTTCGCAGCATGTCGGTATGTGTTAATTTATAATTATGTTGGGATGGGCTAGTATTATGGACCACTGCTACTCTGTATTGTGACAGATCCATATGATAAGGGATGTAATGGGCACAGCGAAAACCTTTGAATTTTTTACTATGGTACATAAACAGGCTCTCCTTTTCGTCACTGGAGCAGGAGAGAAGGGCATGCAGGCACTCCTGAATGTACATATATTTCAAAACATTAGAGAGACATATACACGCACACACACACACAATTAAACTAAAGGCAGGGACGTTCCATCTTTCATCTTGAATTGAATTGTGCAGCGCAAAAATACAACACAGACCACAGAGAAGCACACATGTTAACAGGTTTGATACACACGTTAGTTCAACAGATTTGATATTTCAAGTGTGCTATTTTACACAAGGGGGAAGGGAAAGGGGAGAAAATCTGAAAAAAAAGTGGAGTGGAAAAAAAGGAATCGTGCCAAAAAGCATGAGAAGCATCGCGCAGCCAGGATCACCAGCAGGACATCTAAAAAGCACTCTGATAAAATTACATACAGGACAACCTTAGGTATAGTTTGTTTCAATCAACTCAGATCACATGCAGCCATTACTGCAATCAAGTTGTTTCCTTATGTTATATGAGGGAATGATGTGGGCCCAAAAAACTGTTTAGAGCTGAAGGATTATGTTCCGTTCTAGCCTCATTGCCTGCTTTTTTATCATATTGTTATCAGCTGCTTATGTTAGGGACAAAAAGTAAGAGTACGAACTGTTTCCTGATACGCCATTCCACACAACATGTCTTTGTGACTATATGTACATGCAGATGATCCATAGTTGAAAAATATTCAGTACAGTAGAATCTCATTACAAGATGCACTTGGTTGTAAGAGACATCTGAAAATGGTTTGGTTGGTTTTCCGATGTTTGCCACGTTAACAATACTGTATACAAGAGACACCTTTGTTACTAAGGATGACTTTTTAAGTATTCACTACTTCGAAGGGACACAACCCAGACACATTCACTTTGTGCACCTTGTGTGCTCCGAAGGGCGTAAAGATCACGCAATCCTTACACAAGTCAATCGCGCATGTCTCTTTTAGCATGAACCAGAAAAGGAGGGCAACGAGGACAGTGCAGGGCAGAAAGTGTCGGCAGTTGAAGCTGACGAGCGTCTAAGAGCACCTCAAAGGTACTGCAAGCAACAAGGCTTGCAAAGTGAAGTGTTTAAATTCCAGAAGTTGGGAAGGAAGCTAACACGATCTACAGTCACTAAAAAGCTGTGAATGTCTTCTTTAAAGGGCCCCTGAACTACCGAGGTTGAAATTTAGTTGCGGTGTTGCAGTTCTACACAATAAGGCAATGAACAGGTAGCCACGAGAATTTTTCGAAACGGTACAGTATTAGTGGAGCTACGTGTGTTTGATTATCGAAAAGTAGTCCCCACTCATTTTACTCTTTCATCTGGTACACGCCATATGGACAGTATCGTCTTTTCCTTGCCTAGTACACCTCCAAATGTTACGGGACAGGCCAACACCAACGAGCTCTGTTGCTGCCGCGCTGGCCCGTCGTCCTGCGAGGGGTGGCGCTAATACAACGGAACTATATGGTGACTCGTGTTGAAGAGCCTCGTAGGGAGACCCTTCTGTTGGCGTTTCTGTTCTTTGCCCCCATTGGCTGCCCACAATGGCATCGCGCACAACACGACGAGGAAGAAGGAGTGTGTGTATTTGCTTGCAGGCCTTGCCGGCAGTCGTACACTTTCGTTCGACCAATCGACAGCACCGGAAACTGGTGACATCATCAGAGACAGCCTGGTGACGTCAGGACAAACTGGGGGGTGTAGGATAGGTCCAGAGAGGCGCACGGAGTCATTTTCTTCATATTGTGGTGCTCCGGCAGTGCTACGCACTCTGGCATTTGGCTTCGTCGATCGTGACGGCATTCTGATTTCGATAAGCGTGTTTACTTGAAATGTTCAAAAAATGTCGAGAAGTGGTTTAGGGGCCCTTTAAGCCACCCTGAGCATTTATTCCTTCAGATATATCAAAACATACTTTAGTGATGATGCATAATAAAGTGATCTAGTCTGGCTCGTCAGTGTCTCAAAATTTTTGGTTTCGAGAGACATGTTTCCCGTGCCTCTTGAATATCTTCTGATGAGGCTTTGCTGTAATATACACAAACAATTGTAACTCCTCCTGCAAGTATTATTCATTAAGCCCGGTCACTTGTGTGCAAAGCTTGTGGTTAAGTCTTGATGTCCGTACTTTTTAGAGCTATGTTTATTAATTCATGCTGTTCTTATTGGTTCTTCGATGCAGGAGACAATGCCTACGAAATTATTGGCCCTGATCATGAGAGCCCTCAAGGGGCAAACAACATCTCTGTTGCAGAAGTGAGCCCGGTACCACTTGGAAGTTACCATGACAGATTACACGGCAGCAATAGATACAGAGACTGCCACGTCTACTGCAGTTGCGACAGTGTACGAGGCAAGCAGCAGCACGTCAGCATCAGCAGCAGTGTCAGAAGGAACCACACCAGGCCTGGTAGAGCAACATGTGTGCTATCACTGACTTTTCTTGTAGTGGATACAACTCATTTGCTCAACATACAAAAGCTTTTCACCACGACTGTGAACCAGTGTTATTGTGCAGCAAGTGCAAGACTAAGTTAGGTGTTATAACACAGTACAAGCATCACTTTAATATATGCAAATGCAAACATTACAGTTGTTGCCTCCCCAGCCAGCCCACATAGCGACAACAATGTGGAACAAATGGTGGGACACACCTCTCCCCCATTTCAAGATAGTAGAGACTGTCAGTGTTGTTGCTAGATTGACTGGTCTTTGTAGGCAACTAGAAGGACAACACAGGTGTCATAAGATTGTTGTTGATGTTGTTGTTGTATAGGTAAAAAAGAAGTTTGATGCAGCTGAAGTGCCAACTGATATTGAGCAAATCAAAAGCAACCACCTGAGAAAGCAACACTATCGAAATTTGGGTATCTAATGTGCCGCCAACTCTGGTAAGAATGGCATAGGACAGAAGTGTGATGAAAATCACACAGACACTGCTGTTGCATCACTGGCCACAGTGAGCAGCGACTTGTAGGGCAAGAGAGTCAACTGAAACTAACATTATGATATAGTGTCATGCTCCCATGTGACCACTTTTCAAGTTATTTTGCAAGATACAGCTCAACCTCCAGAAACGAGACTGCAACTTGTCTGTAAAAAAGCTTTCACAAAAAATTATTCATAACACTATTAACATAGCAGTATCTTTTTTTTGTGTCTGTTCGAGGTTCCCGGCTGTCCATTAATGCAAAAATTGAGGAAAAAAAGAACATGTGTCATACTTAAACCTTTTTAACAAGTACGAGGGGGACAGAACATTTCTAGTCATGCATCTTCCTCATACTATCAAGTTTTTAAATGCCTTTTATAATTATTATTACCATTTATATCTGAGTGCATTGTATGCATGTAGCAGGTGTAAAATCAGGTCAGTTGGATCAGATGCCTTATCTGCAAGCGAGCCCTATATTCAAGAAATTTGAATTAAAATAGTTACGTTAGAGACGCAGTCTTTCAGCACTTTATTGCCTGCAGTTTAAGCATTGCTCAATACTTTTGTGGGAGGCAATTTCAACCGGCACGGCACAGTCACATTTGTCTTCAAAGCGGTGTTTACCATTTGTGTTGATCTATTTGTGTATGCATAGAGCAAGTTTTTAATTTATATTTTTCTGCATTCTTGTGCTTGCACTAAGCTTGTATAAGGCAGTTACAAAATGTGCGTCACTATAACGAACTGTTCTGTTGAGCTTACACTTGCAAATAATCGTGTTCAGATGGCCGCACTTCTATGCGGGTGCACCGCTAGCTTTGTGTATGTTCTCATGTTTGTATAAAGCTTATATAAGCTAGTTAGAAAATGTATGTCACTAAGCACTGTGATATTCTTTAAAGAACTGCTTGGTTTGTTTTACACTTGTGAATTAGTATTGAGGCGGTGGTATTCCCATGTATGCCCACTGCTAGCTTTCTGTGTCCTCACGTGTTTGTATTAAGTTTCTACAAGGGAGTTACAGCATGTACGTCACTAAGCGCTGTGACATTTTTTAAAGAACTGCTTTGTTGGTTTTACACCTGTGAGTAATAGTACTCGGGTGGCACTAGTCATGTGTAGGTACACAGGGACCATTTGTATACATTATGCTCATGTAAAGCAGTTACAAAGTGTATGTCACTAATTACTGTGATATTTGTTGAATTGCTGTGATGGTTTTACACATGTGAATAATAGTGGTCAGGACACAGTACTTGCGGTGTATAGTTGAATTTATACACTGCCAAGACATGGGCTGTATGCGTACCAAAAGAAATGTATGTCATTATATTGTTGGGATTATTACTGTTTGGATTTTATTAAACTAATAAAATTGTTTCTTGTATCTATTGAGGTATGGCAATTTGTCATGCAACCAAACTGAGGACCTGAACTTGTGCATACAAATAAACAGCTAATTTAAGAGTATACTGCTCATATTCTGCTAAACCAGTTTAACAAATATTGTACTACAATGCTGGAAAAATGACAGAGCTGACTCGGATGTACAGAAAAATTTCTGCACTGGCTGAAGGACTGCCCCACACTGGAGTTCGTAATGTTGCGTTTATTGGAGTAGAACAGAAAGTGCACTTCTATTAAAAATGCGACAGTCGGTGCAGAAACATAAGGCAGACGAGCGGATGTGGCACATTTTTTTCAGGGCCCTCCATGCCTACTACTGCATTTTTAGTCTTCCTGTGCTCTGCGTATAAGCCTCTGTTCAGCCAAGGTTTTTACTCCATGACAGTTGTTCTACTGGGTTCGTAGCAATATTGAAGAAAAAAATTCGATGGTTTTCAAGGACTTTCGAGGCCCCGACAGTAACTTCAAGGACCTCGTGCAATGTGTGTAGTAGTTTGGACAGGCAATAACTTGTTCAAGAACACCGTTAACTTTAATGCAAACAAAAGAAAACAAAACAAATCGCATTTCAGTGATTTCAAACATTTGAAAGACTGCTAATTTGCCTTTCACCGCCCACCACTAAATGCACACAAGGAAGCATTTCAAGAAAGCGCTCAGTTTTTCTGCAATAGCACAATTAACTACTTGGACCTGCAACATTTGCAGTTTTTGAATACTGTTTGGTTTGACAGTGTATGTGATGTCATCTGTTGCCTCAGCTTTTTTCACCATCAAGTAAGCAATAGTCATTTCTAATTTCTTTTTATTGTGTCTGTCGCTCTCAATTTACTCTTCACGGCTTCTCTTCGAATGCCTCAACTGTTGAGCTTCCTGCTTCTGCTCCTCCAAGCACATTTGTCGCCGGTTCCATGTGCATAAAACTGGTATCTGCAGCTCCTTTGTAATTTCAACTTTAAGGATGTCGCTTTCCTTCTATTACCTCCAGAGACAATTTTCTGTGACATGCGAAAGAGTGTCACAGAAGGGAAAAAAAGCGCTTGGCAATGTCTGCTAAGTCTAGCCAAGTGTACAAGTTTAAGGACTTTCCAGTACTTCTAAAAATTTAAGGGTTTTCAATGCCTTGAAAATGGCATTTTAGAAATAAAGGATTTTCAAGGATCGCTACAAACCCTGGATTCTAGCACCCAAATAATTTTACAAGCTTATTTTGGCATGGAGTTAGGAAATTCATGCTTTCTAGCTAACGCTGCACTATCTCTGTACAGTGAAGCCACGAGAGCGCAACTATTTTGGAGTAAAGAAAAATACTGAAAGCTTTTAATACCACTCTTCTTTTTTTCTATGGAGCTTCGTATTGCCTAGTTAAGTTTACGAATGTGCCTGGTTTTGGAGGGCGTTTCTTCGACATTTTCTGGAAGAAGCAGATGTCTAGCCCCCGTATTCAGAAATGTATCTTAATACAAAGCTCATGCTTGACTTGATATAAACGACGCCTGGTGCGAACGTCCCCCAAGACGCTCACTGCCTTTCTTTTGGTGCGTTCACGACTTGCGTCGTTTAGATCAAGTCAAGCATGGGCTTCAAGTTATGATGCATTTCTGCATATGGGGGTAAGCGTGCACAATTCCGGGCAACGCACTGTGCCATTGACACCGAGAGAAAACGGGGAAAACAGAGTTAACCACTTATGCTCCTAAACTTTCGCGTACCTGTGGTGTGCGTGTATCGTGGAAGAAGAAACAGCGCAAACACAAGGACGAAAATAAGCATCAACCACACCAGCGCTTCGTGGTGTGGCATGTTTTTGCGTCGTCCTTGTGTTGCGCTGTTTCTTCTAAAATGCTCAACCAACTAGCCGGCAAGTCCATCCTGTGCATATATAAATTGAACACACGCATGAGTGTAGATGGTCTTCGAAGCTTTTACAACGAGCACTGCCACAGGATACGAGCAGTGCACGCGTAACAAGGGGACACATTAGTCATTTAAACATGCGTGCCAATGCATTTGACGCGGCTATCGGCATAAGCAGTCTCCAAATGTTGGAATGCATGCGCTTCAAAACGCTAACGATCCGCTGCTAATGCAGGACAACAGCTCACAGCGGACTGAACCAAACTCTAAACTAATGCACTTGAAAAGAACGCCTACACGGCAGCGTGAGGCACGTCGAAATTCCTGGTACTGGCGTCGCAGTTGCTCACCAGTATACGCGCGAATTAAATTCACATACGTGGATGGTTGGCGCAATACTTTGTATCCGCGTATTTTGGAGAACATGGACTGGAGAAGCACTCGATCATGAGCTGAACGGCACATTTGTTATTTTCCTGCGGTGACGACAAGCCGTGAATAGTTCTCACGTTGTCGTCTACGTTGTCTTCCTTCGTTAGTCGTAGCAAGGAATGGAAATGATGCAAACGCACACGTATTCCAGTACACAACAGCACAGCACACTGCAGAGAAACCCCACCCACAACAGCAGATTCATCAAATACGTTTGGTATATATATAACCTCTAAAAGAACACGACTGGGCGTGGCGGCGCTGTGGTGTAATGGTTATGATGTGTGTTTTGAATTGTACAAATGCGAGTGTACGCGGGTTCGAATTCACATGATGTATATAGCATTGTGATTCTTAATAAGTATGTGATTCCCTTGACAATTGTATTCTAATTAGATTGTGTGACTCCTAATTGTGAAATTTGCGAAGATATTTGCAGATTAAATGTTAATTCGCTTTTTTTTTCTCCTCAGTGGCGTTCGTGACGCATAAGCATAGGCCGCTTCAGAGCAGTCACGCCTCACGGTAGGCAGCAAATAGCCATGAAAAATGACTTTAAAATCCTGCATAACTTTGCTCACGCCTATTCTGAAGGCCGCTTGGAATCGGGCCAGTGTCTCTGAGGAGCCGCCTAGGGAACAGTATATCAGCGGCCCTAATTTGATCTGATTTCCTGCCTGCATGCGTGACCAGGACTTGGCTAGGTATTGGGAAGAGTACTAGCACTCTGTTCTGAAGGAGTACAAGCACTCTGTTTGGGGGAGTAGAAGTACTCGGTCTGGCGGTGTACTATTAACCCTGCGCGGAGATTATTAGCACTCTGCGGAAGAGTACTAGCACTCCCTGTGGGAAGAGTATTATCACTCTGCAGAAGAGTACTAGCAATCCTTTGCGGTGGAGTAACAAAACTCTGTCAGGAGGAGTTGACCTACTCTCTCAAAAAGAGGGTCGATCTACTCTCGAAAAGAGAGTGAAATATGGGACAAGCAGCTACTCCCTCAAAGAGAGTGCCCGGCACTCCCTTAGTTTTTAGAGTGCAGCACCTCCACCAAAACTGTTAAGCCACGAAAGAAATGGGCTTTATTTAAAAGGAGTCAAGGCGAGCCTGAGACGGGGCAAAGCATCCTTCTCCTCTTCCTCGTGTTCTCCACCTCCACTTCCTCCACTCATGCACTACATTTACAGTAATAATATATAAGATGCAATGAAGTGAACAGAAAAACATTACGACTGAATATATGCAACTGAAATGAATATTTGTGACATCCCATGGACCGCCGAATCTCCACCCCGTATGTGATTTTTTGCAGCACAAAAAAGCGCTTTTTCGAATGCCCTAAATTTTCACCATTGGCTAGGCATATAATGCAAATCACATCAACTGTAGTATATACCTCGTTAAATATCGAATGCAGAAAACGGGATACGTGTCTGCTTCCACGAAATACAACCATATAATATAGACATTCTTCGTTTTCTTCGTTAGTTTTACGAGTGCAGATACCACGTGATATATAAACACGCAAGTCAATGGCCAAGCACGCTCGCTGCTAAGGAAACAAATGTCTTCATGTGCTTGTCGCTCGAGAAACAAGATGCTTTGGAACCAATTACGGCGATAATTACAAACGCCCCTGGCTAAGTTCACTTCCACATATCTGAGATTTGGGTTACAGATCCGTTATTTGAGTTTCATAATAATACGCTTATATTTTGAATAAGATATTCTTACTTGATAGATTTTGGTTGCGGGTCAATGCATATGCGCAGCTCAATAAGACAACGGACGTTCCTTGGAGGAAGGACGGACGTTGTTATGGTCATTTCATGCTGCTATTCGTCCACAAAGGTCAAATATGGCAGATTTTGAGGAATACAGTCGCTGTGCGCGGAAAGGAACCCTGCCGCAACAAGGAATGATACCTGCCAGAGACATCAATTTCGAGACTGAACGAGATGTCACAACAGTCTGGGAAAACCCTCGTTTCCTCTGATAAATATGTTTATACATGAACCTCACAAGTCGATTGTGTAAGTCAGAATACATAAAAGTGATATTACGGACTCTAAATATACTGCTTATCACTAATCTTCCTTCTCCAAAGATTTTCAGGTATATTGTTTTTCTCGCCAAGTTTCTGGCAGCGCATGAACGCCTGCTCTTTTAGTGCCGCTTGCAGCGTTTTGATGCTCTCAACGCCAGACTCTACACCCTACTTTAGCAGTTGCTTGCAGAGTTGTGGTAGGTGCCGGACTCGATAGCCAATAGGCGGGACCACTAAAGCGCTCCTCCTGTGTTCATCCGCACTGGGTCTTTTACCCTGTCGATCGCGTCTGTGTCTTCATAGCTCATGTCGCCACATCATCACCGAATTGTTACCATGTTTATTACAGCATCAGACAATAATTGGAGCAGACTCATTTTTATTGCTTCCATTGCCGCGGCTGTCCGTCCCAAGCACGTATGATGTGGCGCCTATAATTACCTTGCCGAAGCAAGAGTCGAGCAGCATAATGTGGTGCTTTCCTTTTACCACATTAATGTATAGCTGCCTTGGTCTCAATCCCAAGTTCTGACCACGCCAGCCTTGTATGTTAAAGCACGGTTGGAAAAGACTGGTCGTTTTCCACCCCAGTAAACGAACTGCCGCTTGTTTCAGCGGGGTATCACAGATTGTTTAGTACCGGGTCGCAAACGACAATTATGTAAGACAAGGACCTCATACACTATTCGACACTTTTCGTATTGGTTAAATGCACCGGCCACGCTTCACTTGATATGTTGATCATGGTGGACCTTCACAGCTTTGGCCCACAACCGCAGTTAAAGATTCGCGTGTTGCCACGACAGAACGTGGTGATAATTTTGAAAAGTTTGGTGTGCAAAAATTTCGCAAAACACCTTCCAACCATCCGAACCTGCTCTCATGTATTCTGATACACAATGAATTTATGGTGGTACCGAAGAAAGCATTAAATCGGAAAAGTTACTTTGACCACTGCCAGAAATGGGGCAACAGAACATAGCACTAGAGGCTTTTGAAATATTCATGTAAAAATACGCTCAAACTAAAAGCTTGGAGCTGTTGCCACTATTACTTTTTATGCCACATATCTCTCAGGTATAACTCACCTCTCTAGATGTAGCTCCCGTCTGATATTGTTATGTGTTGTTTTTCTGCCGTATTTCAGAATACGTGTAGAGATGTCCGCCTCATCTACAAAACTTTCCACTATTGAGGGCGTTTTCTTAAGTGCCACTCTTCTTTGCACGTACGCCTGTTTACGGAACTGGGTATTTTAGTGTCATATTACTCTCTTCTGTGCCTCTCGTTAGTATACATATGCGCGGAACATTGCAAATGTTTGATATTCGACACTACCTTTTCATCTTTTTATGCTTGTAGTTTCGCTTGTCCTCCGAAGGGAAGTAGCCAGCACCAATAAAGGCCACAACCTTAACCGACATAATGAGAAAAAAAAGTATTATTGCGATTGCAGTTACTGCAGAACAAAGGCCTCTCGCATACTTCTCCGACTACCCCGATCATGTACTCATTGTGGCCATGTTATCCCTGCAAATTTCCTAATGTAATCCGCCCACCTAACTTCCTGCCGCCCCCTGCAACGCTTCCCTTCCCTTGGAATCCAGTCCGTAACCCTTAATGATAATCGGTTATCTTCCCTCCTAATTACATGTCCTGCCCATGACCCCCCCCCCCATTTCTTTTTCTTCATTTCAACTAAGATGTCATTAACCCGCGTTTGCTCCCTCACCCAATCTGCTCTTTTCTTATCCCTTAACGTTACGCCCATCATTCTCGTTTGCATAGCTCGTTGCGTCGTCCTCAATTTAAGCAGAATTCTTTTCGTCAGCCTCCAGGCTTCTGCCCCATACATGAGTACAGGTAGGACACAGCTGTTATACAGTTTTCTCTTGAGAGCTAGTGGCAACCTGCTGTTCATGATCTGAGAATGCCTGCCAAACGTGCCCCAGCCCATTCTTATTCTGGTTATTTCAGTCTCATGATCCGGATCCGTGATCACTACCTGCCTTAAGTAGATGTATTCCCTTACCACTTCCAGTGCCTCGCTACCTATCGTAAACTGCAGGTCTCTTCCGAGACTGTTAAAAATTATTTTAGTTTTCTGCAGATTAATTTTCAGACCCACCATTCTTCTTTGCCTCTCCAGGTCAGTGAGCATGCATTGCAGTTGGTCTCCTGAGCTACTAAGCAAATCAATATCATCAGCACATCTCAAGTTGCTAAGGTATTCTCCATTAACATTTATCCCCAATTCTTCCCAATCCAGGTATCTGAATACCTCCTGTAAACACACAGTGAATAGCATTGGAGCGATCGTATCTCCCTGCCTGACGCCTTTCTTTATTGGAATTTTGCTGCTTTTTTTATGGAGGACTACGGTGGCTGTGGAGCAGCTATAAATATCTTTCAGTATATTTACATATGGCTCATCTACACGCTGGTTCCGTAATGCATCCATGACTGCTGAGGTTTCGAGTAAATCAAACACTTTTTCGTAATCAATGAAAGCTACGCATAAGGGTTAGTTATATTCCGCACATTTCTCTATTACCTGATTGATAGTGTGGATATGGTCTATTGTTGTGTAGCCTTTACGGAATCCTGCCTAGTCCTTTGGTTGACAGAAGAGTAAGGTGTTCCTGATTCTATTCGCGATTCGGTCTGATCGGTCCGAGCTGATCGAGCTGATCGAGCTGATTCGAGCTGATCGGTCCATAATTTTTGAAGTCTTTGGCGTCCCCTATCTTATGGATTAGGATTATGTTAGCGTTCTTCCAAGATTCCGGAGACTCGAGGTTATGAGGTATTGTGTATATAAGGTAGCCATTCTTTCTAGAACAATGTTCCCACCGTCCTTCAACAAATCTGCTGTTACCTGACCCTCCGCAGCTGCCTTCCTCCTTTGCATACTTCCCAAGGCGTTCTTTACTTCTTCTGGCGTTAATTGTGGGATTTCAAATTCCTCTAGACTATTATCTCTCACATTATCTTTGTGGTTGCTACGGGTACTGCATAAATCTCTATAGAACTCCTCAGCCACTTGCACTATGCAAGTCATATTAGTAATGATATTGCCCGCTTTGTCTCTTAACGCATACATCTGATTCTTGCCTATTCCTAGTTTCTACTTCACGGCTTTTATGCTTCCTCCGTTCCTGAGAGCATTTTCAATTCTATACATACTATAGTTCCTTATGTCAGCTGTCTTACGCTTGTTGATTAACTTAGAAAGTTATGCAAGTTCTATTCTAGCTGTAGGGTTGGAGACTTTCATACATTGGCGTTTCTTGATAAGATCTTTCGTCTCCTGCAATAGCTTACTGGTATCCTGTCTAACGGAGTTACCGGCGACTTCTATTGCTCAATCCCTAATGATGCCCACAATACTGTCGTTCCTTGCTTCCACACTAAGGTCCTCTTCCTGGCTTAAAGCCGCATACCTGTTCTGTGGCTTGATCCGGAATTCCTCTAGTTTCCATCTTACCGCTAACTCATTGAGTGGCTTCTGATGTACCAGTTTCTTCCGCTCCCTCCTCAAGTCTAGGCTAGTTTGAGTTCTTACTATCCTATGGTCACTGCAGCGCACCTTGCCGAGCACGTCCACATCTCGTATGATGCCAGGGTTAGCGCAGAGTACGACTTCTATTTCATTTCTAGTCTCGCCATTTGGGCTTCTCCACGTCCATTTTCGGATAACCCGCTTGCAGAAGAAGGTATTCATTATCCGCATATTATCCTGTTCTGCAAATTCTTCTAATAGCTCTCGCCTGCTATTCCTAGAGCCTATGCCATATTCCCCCACTGACTTGTCTCCAGCCTGCTTCTTGCCTACCTTGGCATTGAAGTTGCCCATCAGTGTAGTGTATTTTGTTTTGACTTTACCCATCACCGACTCCACGTCTTCATAAAAGCTTTCGACTTCCTGGTCATCATGACTGGAAGTAGGGGCGTAGACCTGTACTACCTTCAATTTGTACCTCATATGAAGTTTAACGACAAGACCTACCACGCTCTTGTTAATGCTACAGAATTCGTTTATGTTACCAGCTATATCCTTATTAATCAGGAATCCGACTCCTAGTTCTCGTCTCTCCGATAAGCCCCGGCAGCACAGGGCGTGTCCGCTTTTTAGCACTGTATATGTTTCTTTTGTCCTCCTAACCTCACTGAGCCCTATTATATACCATTTACTACCATCTAATTCCTCCAATAACACTGCTAGACTCGCCTCGCGAGATAATGTTCTCACGTTAATTGTTGCCAGGTTCAAATTCCAATGGCGGCCTGTCCGGCACGCATATATTCTTGAATTGTTTGCAAAGTTGTTGAAAGTTAAGCGGTCATCCTGGTTTTGTCTCCGTCCGTGTCTTTTTGTGCTGCCGCCTTTTCAAATTGCATCCGTTCTATAGCCGCGTGTATAGCGTGCTTCTTCATGTTACGTGTTTTGATAACAATTAAAGACATGCTACCATCGATTGTAAATATTGTAACATTATTCAGTAATACCTTCCAAATCAACACGTTGTAAAGAGATGTTTTAGCGAAATTGACCAGCATATTTCGACCACTTCTGGCCGCAATTGAATTCTGGGATTTCACGCCCCGGAATGTGCAATGTGGGCTATGAGGCATGCAATATTGGAGGATCTGGGGCTAATATAGGCTGTCTGAGTTTGTGTTACGTGCATCTAATATGCGTTATATAGCTAGTCTGCCATTCATATTTATCGGAATGTTGTTACCACTAGAAACTGGACATCCAACATTGTTCCCTACAGCAGAACAGTATCGACTCTGATCCACCGTGGAGGCTAATTCTCTAATAACGTCCCTTATAATTAAATTGTGCGAAGCATGATATAAAAAAGAATGTACTGAAAACAAGGCGCCACAGTCTGTATCAGACTTCTGATATTCAGGATGGTAACTTGACGCTCCAATTATATGTGCCGAAGCTATCGCAAAGTTTTGCGCTCATATCTGTACAGCCTGGTGCGGCTTGCATATTGCTGTGTCTCACGGCAAGAGGTATTCGACGCACCGCCATTTTAAATCAGAGCTACAAAAGGGCAATTTTATAGTTAGCGTCCGTCAAAACATATAGACAGTATGTGCCCTGCTGTAATACAAGCTTGTATTCTTTTACTTAGCCCAACTTCTTATTTTTTGCTTTTCTATATTTTCATGCCTTCTTGGTGTCAATTTAAACACACTATATTATGTAGCAAATCCGGAAGAAGAAACACGACCAAACTCATCAGCTTTCAGTGAACATTATTTCACTATATTAAATGCGTCATTATTATGCTTGGCAGCGTCACTGACTTGCATGATAAGCTGGGTCAATCAATAAAATTTTCGAATAACTGGAGTCTTGTTACTGTGAGCTGAGTTTTCGCATCCACAAGAACACCATCACAAAAAAAGCTTAGTGTAGCGTTTTCTCCTTATGTTCTTCTGCCTTCATTGGATTCGGACGTCTTCTCAGGAATATTTAATCAGTGCGTACATCAATATTGTTATGCATTATAATGTTACGAAATATTTAGCATAGTAAGTTTCGGTAACTGTTCAGGGCCAATACTTTTATGACAAGAAGAAGAACGAATAGAAACCTGCTAGGAATGAAGCTCTTGGCGCATTTGTTATAAGCAGTGCTGCTCGCAATCATTTTAGCGCAATACATGCAGAGTATATCACGCATGTTTAGTTGACGCAGCCCAATATAGACAGTCGTCTAACTTCGCCATTGCCCTAGTTGCTCACAATGGACAGATGCTGAATGCAGCTTCCCTCAAGTGCTCAACACTGTCCAGAGCGGATCAGGTCCCAGTTGGTATAGCCACCTCCCAGATAAAAGCAGAACACAAATCTTCACTGATTCGAGATCGCCGGTGAGGGCTTTCACTTCAGGTCTCATCGCCGAGGAAGCTCACAAGATTCTCAAGAAGAAGATAATCTTTCCGCACACCATCAAGTGGTTTCCGGCACCCGTCCCCGATCGACTGCGCGACTCCTTTCCCAATCTTAATGCCATCGCCCACTTGCGAGCAAGTGCACAACCCAGCGCGCGGGAGCAGGGGCAGGCTCAAAGTTCGGGGTTGCTCGAGTTTAAGGACACTCTCACTACTTGCAACGAAATCACTAAGCACTATGGTATCGTCTTTGGTACTCTTGAGGAGGGCGAGGGCACTTGCCCTGCATCTGCTTACGTTTTGTTGAGGATGAACATTACGAGGAAATGGTGCGAATCGTACATTGGTCCTTTGATCTCCTGTGGTTTGATAATTCCTTTTTTCCATGAGGATATGGTTGATCCCTGTCATAATATATGGTAAGCGGGAGTGGAAAGTATAAACATACGAAGACAGTGCGCCGTGCGGTGGCGAAGATCACAGCGACTCTGTGCAAATACCCGCAAGAGAGCCATCATCATCATCATCATCATCGACACCAATTTGGGAGCGTCGGCAGTGGCGCTTCAAAAAGCGTGGCGCGAGAGTGTGTGGCCCGTGGCGTGAGCAGTGCGCGAGGTTCGGCGGTCGACGGAAAACAGCTTCCTCGCTGGGCGTCTGGCCCTTTGGAGCTATCGCCGCCCGCGCCAATACGCCACACACGAAGCAACACTGTCGCCCGCTGGGAGGTTACCTCGCCCCGCTCTTCCGCTGGGCTCTGGTCCAGGAGGGCTGGCGGTCTTGAACCGGGGCGGTCGAGCGTTCGGGTGAGCGGCCACAGGGCTACCCCGCCAGCTGTGGACGCGACCTGGTGACTGCGGCCGGCTACCTGCGCCCCGCGAGGCGGTCCGACCCGGCCGTCCAACCCGGCTGTCCTACCCAGCCGTCCGTCCCGGCCGTCCAGCTGTCCGACCCGGACATCCTACACGGCTGTCCGACCCGGCCGTCCTACACGGCTGTCCGACCCGCCGGCCGACACTGCTGTCCGACCCCGCTGGCCAGCATCAGTTCCACGAGGTCACAGACAAGGCGACACTCGCTTCCGCCGGAACTGTAGGCCAATCATAATCCACCGATCCATAGAGATAGTGCATGTCGCCTATGAGTCATTTTGGGAAATTCTCACGTGTGTGTGCCCTTATCTGCGTCGTGTACGTCAATACAAGTCCGATGTGTGTTTGTGCTTTCGCGTGCTGCTTCTTCCCCTTTTCTGTAGTGATACGGCCCCAATAACATCACAAACTGGCGAGCCTGCCAGGATTCACTCGTAAATACAGTGAAAGGGGGCAGTTTCGCTTGAGCGCAGACGCACATTAGTAGACGGCACCATGGATTTAGAGAAAATCACGGCGATAGGACTACAAATAGGATTGTCAGGCGCAGAACTTCGCAGATGGATTGAAGCCGAACAGGAAAACAAAGGGACGAGAGAGCTGCGGAGCGAGAGGCAATCAAGGAAGCCGACGTGAGGCAGCGCGAGATCCTCCAACTAAAGCTTCAGCTTCAGGAAGGAGCTCGGAATGTGCCGGCCGCAGCTTCTGAAATTTTGACTGCGCCAAGCACCTCCTCGTCATCCTTCAATCCACAGAAGTTACTTCCTTTGTTCGACGAGAAGCACGATGACTTACACGCGTATTTACAGAAATTTGAGCGCGTAGCAACAGGGCAGGACTGGCCACAAGAAAAATAGACTCTTGCTGTGAGCATTTGTCTAACTACTGAAGCGTTAACTGTGATCGGTCGGATGACTGGCGCCCATTCATTAGATTACCCGAAGGTAAAGAAAGCTTTGCTACAGAGGTTTCAATTCACGGCTCAAGGCTACCAAGAGAAGTTTCGGAAGGCATGAACAGTAGAGGGCCAAACTGGAAGACAGTTAGCAGCGAGAATTTCAGCCTATTTTGACCATTGGATTGAGATGGCTAATTTGCCTAAAACATATGAAGGTCTACGAGATCACATGATCTCTGAACAGTTTCTGCGTTGTTGTGAGCCAAAGCTAGTCATTTTCTTGACGGAGCGAGAGTGCAAATCCCTTGACGAACTTGCTAGCTTGACGGATCGCTTTCTTGAAGCGCAGAACTGGACAAACCTAGGAAAGGGTCCCGACAACACAAAGGATTTTGGTGGGAAAAACATTGAAGCTCCCAGGAAACCGCAACTTATGTGCACCCTCTGTCACCGGTTTGGACATTTGGCTCCTGACTGCCGTGCCCCACCAAAGCGTATGCTGAAGTGTGAGTTGTGCGACAGAACGGGACATACAGCTGAAAATTGCCGAACTCGGTACGGGGACAACAAACCAAGTTCTGCGTGTGCATTCACCGAATCTCGACCAGTCCGGACTCGTCCAGTGAAAGAATCAAAGGGTGCAGGAAAGAAGACTCGCCGATCAAGTGACAGCGAGGACAAAAACCTGGGACTGCTGTAACTTTCCTCATCGACGGGATGCCAGTGGTTGAAGGCCGGCTTATGGGAAGAAGTGTTCGTGTATTACGAGACACCGGTTGTAATACCGTAATTGTCAAACAAGAACTCGTTCCAGAGATGTATATGGCAGGAAGAACGAACAACGTTGTTCTTCTGGACGGCTCAACAAGTTACCTGCCTGAAGCTGTCGTACAAGTGAACACGCCGTATTTTTCAGGCAAGTTAACAGTGACATGTATGGACGAGCCCCTCTACGACCTTGTTCTGGGAAATCTTCCAGGCGTCAGAGGACCATATGATCCAGACTCTGACTGGAAACCCCCCGATGCTCCCAACGAGCAGTCGTCGTCGATAGGGATGAAGCGTAATAAGGCGCCTAGGAAGCCTCACCATGTATCGAGCGTGGCTGAAGCCAGAACTGAAGAACAAGGCAAGATTCGTGCCTTGTGCGTTCCGACAAACGTCCTACGTGACGTGACAAAAGGACAACTCATTAAGGAACAGCGGAAAGACCCCACGCTGAAACATAGTTTTGCCAAAGTGAGCAAGTCGTTTAATTCGGGAAAGGGTCACAGTAACGAATTCGTTGAAGAAAAAGGATTGTTGTATCGCCTTTACCAACAGGCCACTGGCAGAACCTTTAAGCAGGTGGTCATACCAAAAACATTTAGACATGGCGTATTAGAAGTAGCTCATAAAAACATCATGGCAGCACATAAAGGTATCAGGAGAACAACCGATCGTGTCCTACAAGAGTTTTATTGGCCAGATTTGCACAGAGACGTAAAACGCTTCGCGAAGTCGTGCGACAAGTGCCAAAAGACAACCGATAAAGGGAAAGCACAGGCCGCTCCACTTCTTCGTCAGTGCGTGCTTGTGTGCGCCTGTAAAAATACGACCGGTTCGTTCGGTCCTGAAAATTTAGAAGCGCCAACACAAGAGCCTCCGAAGTCGAGAAAGCGCCGGGGACCAGGACAGCGGAAACAAGCCCACAGAGGAGCGCGCCAGGCACGTCAACAGAGTGTTGCGTTGGAGTCTCCTTTTGCAGGAGTATTCTTTTACTATTAATTATATAAAAAATTGTGACAATGTCAGAGCTGACAACTTGAGTCGCGCGTAATCACATGCTCATTTAGCAAAATGCGATTGGACAATGCGACCACTCAAGTATTTAATCTTTATTTGAAAGTGAACAGACTGGTGCATAAGTACTTTAACTGGGCGCAACCCCCTGTGAACAATGTGTGTCGTGTGCGTACATGAACAAGTGGACAAACGTACACGACAATTTTCCTTTTTCTCTTTTTTTCCATCCCGCGTCCTTGTCTTAGAATAGTTGTGAACAACTTTCTCGAGAAGGGGGGTATTGTCATAATATATGGTACGCGGGAGTGGAAAGTATAAACATACGAAGACCGTGCGCCGTGCGGTGGCGAAGATGACAGCGACTCTGTGCAAATACCCACAAGAGAGCCATCATCATCATCGACACCAATTTGGGAGCCTCGGCAGTGGAGCTTCGAAAAGCGTGGCGCGAGTTGTGTGTGGCCCGTGGCGTGAGCAGTGCGCGAGGTTCGGCGGTCGACGGAAAACAGCTTCCTCGCTGGGCGTCTGGCCCATAGGAGCTATCGCCGCCCGCGCCAATACGCCACACCCGAAGCAACACTGTCGCCCGCTGGGAGGTTACCTCGCCCCGCTCTTCCGCTGGGCACTGGTCCAGGAGGGCTGGCGGTCCTGAACCGGGGCGATCGAGCGTTCGGGTGAGCGGCCACAGGGCTACCCCGCCCGCTGTGGACGCGACCTGGTGAATGCGGCCGGCTACCTGCGCCCCGCGAGGCGGTCCGACCCGGCCGTCCAACCCGGCTGTCCGACCCAGCCGTCCGACCCGGCCGTCCGACCCAGCTGTCCGACCCGGACGTCCTACACGGTTGTCCTACCCGCCGGCCGACACTGCTGTCCGACCCCGCTGGCCAGCATCAGTTCCACGAGGTCACAGACAAGGCGACACACGCTTCCGCCGGAACTGTAGGCCAATCATAATCCACCGATCCATAGAGATAGTGCATGTCGCCTATGAGTCATTTTGGGAAATTGTCACGTGTGCGTGCCGTTATCTGTGTCGTGTACGTCAATACAAGTCCGATGTGTGTTTGTGCTTTCGCGTGCTGCTTCTTCCCTTTTTCTGGAGTGATCCGGCCCCAATAACATCACAATCCCAATAACTGCGGGAACCTTTTCAGCCAAGATACAGGATAGATGAGCCAGTTGGGCATACTCCTGGGCTTAATCTCTTCGATTGTGCTGTGCACTCCTCGTTGTATAACAAGGTCCATGCTCGCCCGTAACGGACTGCCTAGTGCTCTCTTGATACTCTTTCTGATGAGCGTATTAATTTTGTTCTTATGGGAGATATACCAATTGTGCATGTCTAACACATAAACTATATGACTCATGAGGAAGGCGTGGAATAACTTGAGGGGTTTGTCTTCCTGGAGGCCTCCACACCTATTCGAGACTCTGTTGGTGATCCTGATCATGTTCTCAGTCTTGGCTGTTAGATTGTTGAACGTCCTATCGTTACTGCATTTGCATTTGATGAACGTGCCCAGGACCCGAATGGTGCCTGTTCTGTAAATGGTAAAGCCGCTTTTAGTGCAGAGTTTGCTGCCTATTTTAGACAATGGTTTCCAGCCTCTAGGTTGCGGGCCTCACCTGACTGGCCTGTGGAGAAAGCGCTCAGATTTGCTGGGGGAGTGTCTAAGCATCGCATTTTATTTGTGAATCTCTCTTTGATCTACAGCCTCCTGTAAACCTAATTTAACATCGTCTTCGCTTCCTCCGGTGCACAAGATTGTGATGTCATCAGGGTAGAGCGTATGATCGATCCCTTCTATGTTGCACAGCCTTTGCGATAGTTTCTTCATGGCAATGTTAAAAAGCCGTAGTGAAACTACAGCTCCTTGTGGCATGCCTCTGGGGCCCAAACTGAAATTGTCGGCGTTGAGGTCACCGATATTGAGCATGGTCTTGCGATCCCTTAAGAACGATGTCATGTATCTGTGGAAGGCCTCTCCCAAATTGAGCTCCGAGATTGAGTTCAGAATGTAATGGGAGACATTGTCAAAGGGCTTCTCCAGGTCTAGGCCTCTTATATATCTTGGGGTGCTGTCAATGATTTGACACTTGATGATTCATCCCGTCCTGCACTGACCGGGCCGGACAAAAGCCAATCCTGTCGTACGGAAACAATTCATGTTTCTCGATGTGCTTGGAGATGCGATTGAGTATGACATGTTCTGCCGCTATCCCCACGTAGGACGCGAGTGAAAGGGATGTGAGGTTTGCGAGACTTGGGGGGTTTTCGAGTCTTTGAAATGAGGACTCCGGGACAACGTCTCGTTCCCATATTCGATTGATCTCCTCCGTCAACCATTCTACGGAGGCGTCGTCCAGGTTTGTGAGGGCCCGGTTGGGGATACCATCAGGACCAGGGGCCTACTTGCCATTTATATTATAGAGGGCTTCTCTTACTTCGCATGAATTGAAGGTGTTATCTAGCTCGGGGCAAGATGAGCCTTTGTAGGCGGATAGTCTTCGTCACTAGGGTTGTCCAGTGGCAGACACTTGCGAACGAGTCCTTTAAGTAGGGTATTTACTATCTCGGATTCTGGTGTCTCCTGTAAAACCTTCACTATCACTTGTCTATGCTTTGACTTGGTATTAGTGTCATCGACCAGATGTTTGAGTAGGTTCTATTTAGCTCCAACTCTCATCTGGCCATCCACCGAACTGCATACCTCATCCCACTGTTGTCTGTTCAGGATTTGGCAGTGCTCTCCGATAGTTTTGTTGAGCTCCTCGTTTTTGCGAGCCTTCGGTTGAGTTCCTACCCTTTGCATCTGTTTACCTGTGATGTTTTAGCTTCTAGAAGATGAGCGATGCGACTATCCATCCCGCCCACCTCTGGTTCAGTCAGCACTTTTTTGTAGCCGCCCTGATATCTTCTTTTAAATGTTCAGCCCACTGGTCTAGGCTAAGTGCTGAGTCCTGTGTTTGTGCTCACCTTTCCCTAATCTTTGCAAAGTAATGTTTATCTCTAATAGTGAATTCCGTGAGGCCTCCGCTTCTTACGTTGACGGAGGTGGGGAGGATATTGCGATGGCTTCCTAGGTCCACGCGCAGGTTGAACCAAGAGGCCGTCTCTACATTTCGTATGAAAGAGAGATCAGGCGTGGTCCCTAGGGAAGGAGCTGCCGATCCTGGTCGGAAAAGACGGATCTGTTTAAAGTGTGAGGTTATCATTGACTGTGGCTCGCCATAGGTCAACGCCCCTGTGGTTAGCTTGTCGGCACCGCCATGCTTGATGCGGACCGTTGAAGTATCCCATTACCAGGATTGGATTGGCCTTGGTAGGGGCCCTGTTGACGATTGCCGCGAATCTTTGCCTGAGGTCTTTGGGTGTACTGTATATAAAGTATAAACATAATGGTCTTAAACTCTACGCTGGCGATGATTTCAACGAGACTTATTAGATTCAGGATTGCGATCATGGACTATGAACGCACATTTGTTGGGGACTAACGTGATGATACCTCTATCTCATCACGATACTGACTATGGGATTTATAGCCTGGTAGGGAGGCCGTATGTGTGAGCGTTTCTTGTAGCAGGATGACATGTGGCTTTTATGGGTGGGTGTGAATGAGTTATTGGATGACATTCCTTTCACGATGGAGTCCCCTACAGTTCCACTGCCAGACATTAATGCCCTGTGATTAGCCGCCTTGGTGAGACGTCGTACTTAGCTTTCATCATAAAATGCTACGGTGGGCAGCCGCTGCCGACCTTTTAGTGTCGGTATTAGTCAGTTTGTCCAATGACGTAATTGGAGCCGTTAAGGACACGTGGCGCTCTATATTATTGTATCTGGCTACTAGTGCTCCCAGTGGTGTTGATTCTTCACTATGACAAATAACAATGTGAATATACAGTTTTACCTGCACCAAGAGCTTGTACAATGTAATTACAGGTTCCTGTCATCTCCCCTGCGAGCCGGGTTCTGCTTTTCTAGGGGGTGCTAGAGGAGCATAACTCGGTGATACGGCCATCTCACCGCAGGGCTGAGCGAAGAGCACATGCTCGTGTGACCTATCGAAATCCTGCGGCCATTACAGCGGGATCCGGCAAACTAGGCAGTGCGCGGCTATAACGTGCCACTTGAGGATGTAGGTGGGACGAGCTATAGAGCTCATTTCGGACTGACATCCTTGCCTGCAAAGCTGCGCCACTTTAACGGAGGCAGATATGACGACCGTACCGGTCACTCGTTGGCCGATTTGGTTCATATAAGAGGTGTGCCATGATTATAAAAAGCTGTAGCGACGATTTTGATGCGTTTTTTTGCTGCATCCTTTATTTTCCTTGCGCTGCTCAGATGTGTTGAGAAGGCCATTTTAAACGGGCGATCCTGATCTGCCCAGATCTCTCAACACACTGGATCTGCATTACGAAGCTAGTGTGCATAGTGTGCTTACACAATGCATTAATTTGATTTAAAATGATGTTAATGCTTAATGGAGTTACAGAGAGGAGTGGTTTAAGAGTA
This sequence comes from Dermacentor variabilis, assembly GCF_050947875.1. Lineage (NCBI taxonomy): Eukaryota > Metazoa > Arthropoda > Arachnida > Ixodida > Ixodidae > Dermacentor > Dermacentor variabilis. Next base: position 159,201,159 of record NC_134569.1, on the reverse strand, counting down.
TGTTATACATTGTTAGAGAAAGCAGCTTGAAAAGATGAATGATCTGCAGTACTGGCGTCCGAGGTGCGGAGACGGTTTCATTCAGATGCTGAATGAATGCTAGGAAAGGTTTGTACGGCAACTTGGCACTTGAACCTTGACGTTTTGCTCGACTCGCGGTGATATGTAAGGAAGTGCTATAACAAAGTCGTGTTTCACTTCAGGATGAGTGAAATACATTTGATGAAAGAGGGATAACCAGGCGAGTTTCCCTTGTGATGACAGGTTTGGCAGAATTAGGGAAGTTTTGATGGCTGATATTCTTGCACTTCTGGAATAATTACCTGCAGCAAAATGCGCGGACCGGTTTTGAATAACTTTCAGTAAATGTGTTAGCCGCGCTCTAGATGAAGCATACTCTAGTTTTGATCTTACAAGTGTATTGTACCATTTGACTTTGAGGCGAGAGGGGGCGCTACGATAATTGCGATGGAGAAAGCCAACGGTTCGGTTTGCAGAATTACTCGCGTATTCGATGTGAGTTTGGCGTGAAAGATTATTATTAATGTAAACACCCAAATGTTTATAAGACATGACAGAGGAAAGAGTAGAGGTGTTATTGTTGTGGGAAAACGTAGAAACAGCATCATGGCGAGAGTATGTCGTCGTTTTATATTTATTGATATTTCGTTTCATTAACCATTCATCAGTAACGTAACTAGTTGTAAAACATAATGAACTTTTCAGTATAATAGACAAATTTCGACAACGCTCTTTTTGGCTAAGTTTGAATACGCAGAGCAATACGGCAACAGTAGTTTGCTAGTTCTGGGTTCGAACAACAAGCAAATATTGCTCCACATATAAGGTTATCCTGATATTGAGGCACTGACCTCTTTTACCTTATGTGCCGCTATAAGTTATGTTATGCAAGTGCACATAACATATACGAAAGCTCAGAGCAGAGAGTCGTATCGGAAGTGCGATTCTTGGTGTGGAAAATATCTTTTTTTGAGACGGGTTGCAGTTGCAACTTTTGAGTTCGCACCAAGAGACAGTTCGTTTCTTAGCGCGGAAGTCAAACGTCAACGAATCAAAGCTATCAAAATTATGCATATGCAGCCTGTCTCTAAGCAGCTATAAATTTTGGTTCTCGCGTGTCACCACAGTGGAGTTCTAGCAAAGCAACAGGAAATCAAGAAATCCACCAGTTAAAAAAAATCCAGGGAGCCAAAATTATTCAGGAGTCCTCCAATACGGCAACTCTCATAGCCGCAGTGTTGCGTTTGGTCCTTAACGCAATGAATGAATGATGAATGAATGAATGAATGAATGAATCAATGAATGAATGAATGAATGAATGAATGAATGAATGAATCAATCAATCAATCATGAATAAATCAATTCTTGAATCACGCCATATACAGTTACACTTGTTGGGTTTAGAACTTAAGTGCGCCATGTGTGCTTATTTCATGTGTACAGCATGCATTTTAACGTTTAAATACAGAAAGTGCTAGCACGTCTAAATGCGCGCATTTTAGTCCAGTTTACAGGGTTTTCTGCGACTGTATGCGCAATTGGTCGAGCTTTCATTGTGGCCGTTGTCAGTAAAAGCAGACACAAGACAAAACAAACATCGGTAAAGCACTAAATCTACTAGACTTGTCTGTATGTATTTAGCACCAGTAGACTAGCTTCAGACATTCACATTGCTCCTGGTTCACCACACCCGCGCTATTTGTGGGATGAAGACATCCTATGCCACTTCACCACTAAGCAGACCAAGTAAACCTCCTTAGCAGCACCGGATTCACCGAATGAAGACAGCTTGAACAAGATTTTTCAGTGTACAAAGTTTCCTTCTTCATTGTCGCCGTCTTAATTATCACGACAAATTAACACTTTAGAGTCTCATAATTGGTCTGCAGACCCATCTCAAACTCTAGCTGCAATTCTATTACGTGGGAGCCAGTGTACATTATTTGCACTGAGGGATCTCACCATTCTGTCTCGTGTCACCGAGGGCCATGTCGAGCGTGCAAACAGCGCTTGTCATATTTGAAGTAGTAACTTACCGCGAATAAAAACACGGGAACAAGAAAGACGGACAAGGACAAGCGCTATTCACAACTGTTTAATGGAAGGAAAGATAATACGTATATATATCCTCTTATTTGAAATAGTAACTACAAAGTTGCTACTTCAAATATGAACGACCAACCAGCCCAACAAACAACTCTTCTAGCGCTTGTCATTGAGTGATGGCTCTCGTCTGTGGTTCGTCTATGAAAGGGCATCAAACATGCACATATGTTAACGCTGCAATAGGATACAGTTCGACAGGCGAAAAAAAAATTTCTGCCGGCTATTCCTAGACCTTTATGCTTGTATTTCTGGCATTTACGACCATTATTTTTAGTCACCTCTGGTTATATAAACGACCCTACTGAATTTTTTTCAAAGGAAGCGGCAAGTTTATGCCACGTGAGAAACAGTACCACAGGCTAGAAGTCAGGAAAATACAACATAAAAGACGTTCTTGCAACATCAGTTGGGAACGTTTGTCACCTTTCAAATAAAGAAGCTTGGGTCTTCATGGTAACCAGAGAGTGCGGAATACAGAGAAGCGATAATGGCTGAAACGAAAGAGAACAGGTGACGCTATAAAGAATTGCATTCGGAAAGCCCTGTCGAGAATGCACAGCCAGACGAATCTAGGTAAAATTGATGACGTGGCTTTTCTGTGGTCCCTAGGCTTCCTCTCGCTAAGTTTTCCTGTCCGTTGACCTCTTCCGTATAAACTACTGATTTTAGGTTTGCGGCGTGCTTTTTGTAACCCGAAGTTTTCACGCAATGTTTTTCTACGTTCGCCTACTATGACTATGTTTTACGACTTCTTTGCGGCGCTGTCGTCGCGATGGTGCACAAGTTACAATTGCTCTGTACTCGCAAGAGAACATGGAGATGCGCGTGCACTACGGCATGGTGTTGCTGTGGTGTTTGCTGCATAGAAAAGAGTTTATGCGAATTTGTTGCTGCAGAAATCTCTATTGAAGAGCCAAGAAATGTAATCACATTTACTCGTAGAATCATTCTGCTTGCTCTCGTTTATTCTTTTACACGGTCAAGATTATTAAGTGTTTATTAAAAAAAAACATTTATGGCGCCACTTATGATAAGAATCATGCCCAATGTTTAGATGACATATCTGTTAAAAGGCACCTGCAACGAAATTCTGGACTGCGTAAAAAGCCCAGTTTCAGATAATTTAGACATGCAGCATCCCCTGTGCAAAATCTTGCGCTTTAAATACAGGTCAATGCATCAAAGAGCTTGCAAAAACTGATGTTCTTTATATTGAAACTGAAAAAATCGCCACGATTATTGCCCGGCGGAAGTGACGTACAGTGAAGAATGTGGAGAACCAGCGCCCGTGCCCTCTGCTTTGCTTGCTCGTATTCGGCCCCTGTGTATCAGCGAGCGGGTCCCGTACGTCTGCTAGCCACAGCGTTATTATACTTTGTTAGCTGCTTCGTATGCTGTGACAACAACTTTGCGCGCCGGCGTTGTTCCTTTAATGCGAAGTATTCTCAGAGTCCAGCCACTTTTCTATGTATATATAGTTATCTACGATCAAGACCAGTGCCTGCCTCCACTGGAGGAGGGCATCGGGATGGCTGGCACAGCTACAGATGCGGTATCAACATCATCATCATCATCATCATCATCATCATCATCATCATCATCATCAGCAGCAACAACAACAACATCATCATCATCCTGGTTACGCCCACTGCACGCCCATGACCAGTGGGTTACGCCCACTGGTCAAGGCCTCTCCCATACTTTTCCAACTACCCCGGCCATGTACTAATTGTGGCCATGTTGTCCCTGCAAACTCCTTAATCTGATCCGCCCACCTAACTTTCTGCCGCCTCCTGCTACGCTTCCCTTCCCTTGGAAACCACTCCGTAAAGATGCGCTATAGTCCGGCTTGATGCGGATGCGATCAAAGCTTGGAGCAGTTACGCTATATCGGCGAAAATTGGACGCTCCACAGTCCAGTCTGGCTGGAATAGAGTAACTTAGTAAACGACAAGAGTGGACACTTGAGCCGTTTCGCGGCCGAGCTAAAGAGCTAAGCCGATTCAGCTAGGTGGCAGAGCATATCAAGAAAAATGTGGCTGCGGCTAGCAGTTTGATAGGCGGCGCGACCCAACACGTGCGAAGCCTAGTCGGCCTAGTCAGGACCCGTCGCCGGGCTCTTTCTGTAAAATGCACCAGAGCATCGTTCTTGGGTTCTTCTTCCAGCGTCTGGCGTTACTGCTTCGTTTCCGTGTCATGGTAAGGCCGCGGGAAGTTCTTTCGCACGTGGTCAACGACTTATTCTCTTCGTATTTTGTGATGTCACTGTTAGCCGCATTAACGAGCGACGGCTGCCTTGAAGCCATAACCAGCTGCTGCCCAATTTCTAGGCTGACTTTCATTTCCAATTTTTTTTTCATGCGCAGGAATGAGCAGTGATGCTAGCGATAACAGCGACGCGGCAGCGTCCGAGCTGCGAGGCACGTTCGATGCAATGACGAAGTTAGAAAAGAAAACAGTTCGTTAAGAAATGAGGCCAATGAACACATGTCGTTCGGTGCAGAGAGGTTTAGGTTACGCGCAGCGGCTCCTGAAAAAGTATAGTGCTGCATTCTTGCAAAAGAAACTTAGCTGTTTCTAAAGTGGCACACGTGCAATATTTGCAGTATGGCAATAATGCGCGCTCTCTCAACCTATGTAGGAGTCTGTGCGCGTTCCAGCGCTGTTAGGTGTTTTGGATTGGGCTGAAGATACATGTTTTCATGTTTTGATTGTGCATGGGGTGCTTGCCATTGAAAGTTTCTTGTTTCATAGAAGTTATAACAGTGCTTCCTTGACCTTAGATTTAAAAAAAATGGCATTACACGAAGGAACTCAGCATTTCAATTCTAAAGCTTTGAAGAATGATGATGATGGAGGGTGAAAAGGAAGGAAGCAAAGGTAGGGAGGTCAACCAGACGCACGTCCAGTTTTTGCTACCCTGCACTTGGGAAGGGGCTTAACGGAAGAAATAAAGGAGTGGAAGGGAAGAAGGCACGTTCGGTGTGAATACAAGCGGATGTCCATAATTTCACGCCTATAATCGGTCACTCAGGCCAGTCGCTTTCATGAAACGTAGCAGTGCCCGCGTCGCTCTGTAAGTCTGAGACGTATGGGGCCACGGTCTGAGAATCTTAGTCGTTGAACATGGTCTGTTATCTAATCGGTTTAACACCCTCTGATAAACGGCGCGTTTGCTGTCATCGAGATCACAAAAAACACAAGACGTGCTCAATCCTCTCTTCACAGTTGCACGAGTCTCGGATCGGTGTGTCGGACATTCCAATAGAAAATGAGTAGGCTTTCGTAAGAGCCCCCCCCCCTTTCCGGATGCGGCACAGTTCAACGAAATCTGCAGCTTCAATGTAGCATCTAACCAGCGGTAAAGCTTTGAAGGCTCACGCATTGCGTACCTTCTGGCTGTAATTCTACGTGTTGCAGAAATCTCCACTATTTCCTCATAAAACACTCTAAAGCCAAAGGACATCACGCATATTCAAAGACAAATTTCCAAGTACCAGAAGACGATTGCAAGGCTTCGAAGACAGCAGGTGAAGACCCCCCACACATAGTGTTTAATTGCAGCTGCTTAATCACAGGCACACTGGCCTACACATTCGAGAACATGATGTTGCTGCGTGAGCAAATAATTTTTCCGACATTTTATTTTGGCACGCAACCATTCACGTAATTTTGCTACCTTAATTAACCCTCCTTCGCAGAAGAACTCAAAAAAAGCCTCATATTTTTTCCTTCCTAAAGAATCCCATTTTGAGCAAATAAATTGCTGGCGTGTCACTGCAGTTTTTTTTCATTATCTCGTTAGTCGCAAGACGCCGTGTATGTGTTTTCCTTGTATAAAGTTATTGCCATCACGCCATTATTTCGCGAATATTCTACATTATTTCGGTGTCACACGACCACTTTCGATCGCGATCAAGCCCAATCTGGATTGAAATTCTCGACCGCGATTGGCTCCCTGGCGCAGCTTGCTCGAAAGAACCAATAGAGACCGAGAAATCCAGAGTGGATCGGGCTTGAGCGTGAATAAAAGTGCGCCGTGCGACACCTGTATTACTTGCATTTCGCAGTTTCTTTCACTGCACCTGCCTCATACAATCTTTCTGCAATAAATTGCTGTCTGCTATTTTCGTGTTCTTCGCTGTGCAGCAAGTTGATTTACATTCAAGGAACATGGCAAATTAATTTACGATACTCCATTTAGCGTTACTTACTAGACGTACAATATCACAAGAGCATAAAGCAACTTTTCTCTTGCTTGCTCTGCTGTGCAAGCGCAATGTTGGAATCAGAGATCTATCCTAGATAATGAAAGCTTAACGAAGAATTCTGCGGGAAGTCGCAAACCTCGCTAATTGCAAGCCCACGTCGCATTTGTTCCAAGAGATACAACATGTTAAAGTTTAGTGGTGTGTACCAGTATAGGGTAACGTGTGCGTATTCCTTAAGTCTTAGGGAAAGGAACTACTTTCTAAATTCGGTATTTCAGTAAACAAGAAGTGCTGCCACCTATAAGACCCGGATGACCGAATTTCGGACAGCTCCAGCTTGCCTTTCCACGTATAGAACGGCAAGTGGTTACTTGCCGTTGTGAACCATAATTTGCCATGCTTAATTAATAAATTTCGTATATGGGGCATAAACAAATCACTCTTTATACAATCTGATTTGGCTCCAATATTAATATGTAATTTATTTACTTATATCTTTACTATTTGTTCTGAGTGCATTGTCGAGGCTCTTTTACAATATATCTTGTATTTCTTTCTTTGCCATAAAGTGTTACAGCATTTCTAAACTTGTAGTCTTATGTTGTTATTGCCATTGCTTAGTTCTTGTTGACAAACTTCAGAGCAAGCTTTATAGGTTTATGCATTTTTAAATGTACACATGTGAGAACAGTGTTTATCGTATGCGTTGACAGGCTGCACCATATGTATGCATTATTGTCTGTACTCTTTACTTATTATTACCTTTTCGTTGTGTATTTTGCTGTACTGCCTCACTGTCATATGTTGTCAGGGAGCTGAGGGTTCTCAAGCCCTCTCTTAGCGGCTTTTCCTCAACCTCCTCCATTGTTCAACGAAAAATAAAGCTTCATTCGTTTGCTACGATCATAATGAAATAAAGTATTACAACTGGACAGTCGTGTTGAACAAATAAAAAAACGCCAAGTGCAAACTTAGCCATCAGCAAAAAGAAGAGAAATGCTGCGTCTATATTAGAGCGAGCAGAGCCTTTCAATTTGCCAATCAACACGCATTTGCGTCTGATTCATTGAAAATCTATGAATCCAATCGCATAATTTTTACGCCTCTCTAAGGGATCTCTTCTTTGAGAGTACTTATTACACATTAGTTATAATAGAACATGTAGAGAAGCAGCACGTTTTCATACTATGCGCTGCGTATGTACTATATGAATAACGTTGATTTAGAAAGGAGAAGTTCATATAAGTACTTGGGTGTCCATATAACGTCGAAATTAACCTGTACTCATCTGTACAATAAATTATTGACAAATTCAACCGCTTGCTGTAACACTTCCGTAGTAACATTTCTCGCTCTCCAACTCCATTAAACTTACTTGTCTACAACCCTTTTACAACCCTTTTACAACCGAAATTAAAATATGCTGCAGCCTTATAGGACGACTTTCAATAAATCCTAATACATTACAAGAACTAATCGAAAATAACTCAGATCATCTTATTCTATGGAACTACAATCGTGCTGCAAGAGTGTTTTCAAATAAATAAAATCTCGGTCTTGAGTCAGAGGCAACACCTCGAAGTATTTCTTGCCCAGAATTTTTTGTCAGAAGGCATATCGCCTTTATACTCTTGTTCGCATTTCATGTCGCGACCATATTACTTATCTCACCCCACCAGTCATCAGCATGACGTCACAACTTTTGTTAACACGAACTCATGCCGCCGTGCGCACTGGTCCGTGCCGTGGCAGCACTGTAGTTTATACAGGCCGGATAAAATCTTGTAATATTGATAGTGACACTGGGCTGCGTGGAGATGCGCAAGTGGTACAATGCTTTAGCATACTTAGACAACTCCCAGGGGAGTTTCTGTGAAAAGTTTGTTTACCGCACATTGCACATAGAAGTAATACGTCTTTTGACGGTAAGGGATGCTTAACACGGGAAGAGGGGGTAATTATTATTGAAGATGATAACCATCCTGTAGCTTTTAGAACCCAAGCAGCAATGTTGTTGTTGGTCTTGTCGTATCGTCGTAGTACTTGTTGTTTGTAGTGGTCTATATTAAACGACATTGCAGGTATATATGTTTCGGGCACAGAGAAGAAGTTCAAGATGTTGCTGTTTAAATGACAAAGAAACACAAAGCACGCAATGGCAGGTTACCTTAATTGAATTGAGTGTCATAAAACATATATCCAATTTAAAAGTTATATCTATTACAGAACAGAAAGACAAGACATTTTACAGGGGACTTGCTGGTGGGTGTTTGACCACTTCGGAAACTGAGGATACTGCCGTTGAAAATAATGCGGTGCTTTTCTTTAGAAACTTCGCTCCCAATAGTATTTTCTCCCTGTCTCGCAATTTTGTCATTCGAAGTTATTGAAACAGCATTAGACAGGTATCCTTCCACATTACACTCATTATCGCCCATCAAAAATAGAGTACCCGCTCATCTCGACCATCGCCTTCATCAACTGAAAATAGAAGCGCCTGAGGGATTTATTTTGCCAAGACGAGGGAACCAAATAGGCGAAGCACAATAACCATGAGTGAGAAATTCTTCCGAAAAAAAAAGAAAGACGCCGTTGCGGATAATACCAAAACCAAAATTATGCGTATCCAACAAGCGCTGAAATCTGTGTTAAGCGAGGCATTTCGTGAAGCGCCTACTTTAATGATATAATACAATTCTCTTTCAACACGACGTTGTGCAGCGTAGCCAGGAAGACTCCAAACGCCGAAACGAGATGCTCGAGTGGCCTTTCAATATTGCTGTAGCAGCAGTGTGCGACGTTGTGCTGGTTGGTTTTGCATTCTCTGCCGCGAGCAAACTAAAGACAAGTAGACTTGGAACGAGCCAGAAGGGACGTTTGGGTCATTAAGCACACAGAGCCTCTTATTAAGTGTACCAGCCATCTTATTTATGCGCTTCCACTCTACTGCAGGAAGACTGATATTGGCGAAAGCTGAACGTTCACGTCGGCGAACATTGAATTTCCGCTAGAGGTCAATGAAGAACCATGTTTATGCTATTGCGGCGATTGGGCGTGCATACCAGCTTTCGTGAATGCGAGTTTTATAGCCAACGTACATGTGAATCACAAGCGTGGTGCCGCATGTGTTAGCATTAAACCTTCAAAATACGTGGGCGCATCAGAAAGTCTCGGCCAGTATGTTATTAGCCAAAATAGCATACATACTGGTAATTACAAATATAAGTACCATTATACGTGCCTAACACTACTTTCCACATCAACCCCACACCTGTTCAGATATTTGTACCGTCGCAGCACTAAATTTGAGATGTCCCTTTTGTAGAATTCGCCCGGCTGACTGTGGAACCACCGTCGGATTGGTGTCCTGGCTCCATTGTTACACGTGAATCAGAACGCCACCACCTTACAATGCTAAAAGCGAGATAGCTTTCCCCATACGTGCGCTACATTTCTCTGTGGATTTCGACGGACGTTCGTCCCTTGCTCCATAGAAAACAAATCACATTTTGTAACTGGTACGCCATGGACGTGTGAAGCACAACCGCCACCTTCAACAACTCACAACAACGCTCTTCCGCGGAGCTACCGGCAGAGAAAGCCGGGCTGTTCCAAGAACGGTCTACCGCTGGGAATGACTATGTTCACTTCGCATTTGCAGTCGTAATTTGGCTAAAAAAGACAGGGGCAAAGACGTTCTGATTCGCCCTAGAAGCTTTAACGAGAAATCAGTTTCCTGGAAAGTGCATACTAGATTGGAAGTGCAGAAATTTTTTTCGAGCTAAAGTGGGAACGCCATCTTAATGTTTGATGGAGTACAGTTTCTCCGTTCGATTCATAGCAGTCTACTATTTGATGCAGCTATAGAAAGAAAGGTTTATTGTTTATCAGTCCCTTTAAAATGAGAATAGCACGCTTGCGTGAGGTTGTACACGATTTATATTGCTTTGCTTCAATGAAGCCACTGCTAGACAGTGCTTGTGTTGTCTCCCTTCCTATCTGTCCTCGTGTTGCTGCGGTGTCTTGCACATCGGAAGTCAATACCGTTGCGCGTGCGGCAAAATCAGCTCGCCAAGTGGTGTGTAAACATCTCGTTTGCATGCGAAAGCGGTAACGAAACCTATTGGTGCGAGCCCGGCCAATGTGCACGGCTAGATTCCTTCACCATTTGTTCTTAGATCATCAGCTACAATGGCAGTAGCTCCGGAGGCTCTTGCATCGAAGTGGGCCGCCGCTCTGCGCAGCTCCAACCTCAAGACACAAGAGTGGGCTGTCCAGCAAGCCCGAGAGGCGGCGACGAGGCAAGCCCTCGAAGTCCCCTCATGGGAGACCTGAGCCCAGGTCGTCAAATTTGCCGGATTCAAAATAAAGTTGTTTCCATCCATTGATCTTAGATTTGTGAACTTCTATTTTTACGGTCATAGCAGTTCGCAAGATTTGTGAACTTTTCTTTTTACGGTGAGACCAGTTGGCAGTGCATACACAAGGAAACCTATGTGCACGTGCAACACTTCGCATTTTGTAATTGCACCAATCGCTGCTGCGATGCCACGGGAATACTGAACTCTCAAGCGTTAATATTTCTTTATTTATTTTATAACCGCAGCGCAGACTTGTAAGACAGCCCTTCGTTGCTTGAAAAAAAACGAAATATCACAGAATAATAATATAATATTGTCAAAGCTCTTACAGAATACAGCAAGCAGATATTCGCATTTTGCAACTAGTTCATTTTTATAGGTATTATCGGAATGCTGTCCCCCAATACCTATAGATTTGCTATTTATTTACGAAGAGTATGGTTTATATAGAATAGAACGATTCGACCACTGAAAAAAGTTTCTTTCCTGAACATTTTGTTGCTCATTACGTACATTTTTATGTTATGATGTGTTGCGACATGTTTTATTGCATTAACATTGTACAAATTGCGTAACCGTTCTTTGTTTGTTCCTAATCGCAATTGACACCTTTTTAGTTGCATATTATTATGTAACGAAGAACAAAAGGTAACGCTGCAGTTTCTCGGTGTAGAAACACATCCTGTAGGACATCTACTGTATGCCACTAATCAAACAATAAACTTGAATCTGATGAACTGCGTTCACGAGTACAGGAAATGTTTTTAGGATGTACATGCTCGACTGGTGCTGACGCATAATGCCTCGAGTGGTGATCTGATAGGATAGTCCATGATAGTACTTTATTATTTACTGACAATTTTGTGTGGTTCACTGAAGATTAAAGTAGCTCCTGGAACGGAATTCTTTATTTCTTACGCACGATAATGTGAACACGCCGATCAAGCTTGGAAAATGTCATCGTAGGCTCAATTCACAGCTATATATTACAAGGCAGTTTATGTTTATTCGCCTGTGCATTTATCACAAATTTGATGTACAGGATGTTCTTGTTGTGACCATATGCGTCAGCTCCAGGGAAATTCAAAGCTTCCGTGTCTATTTGCTCGTGTTGGTTCCTCGGGTTTGCACTGTTCGTTTCTTTTCTGGCTTAAGAGGAAGCTCTAGCTCGGGTGATCCTATTTAAACACATGTAAAATCAGAATTCGTTTTTCTCGGCAACCACTGCACCAAATTTGACGAGGTTTCTTGCATTTATAAGAAAATCTTAAAATCTAGTGACTGTTGGTTTCGAATTTTCGATTGAGGTCCTCATTTATTTCTAAAAATTTACAAAATGGAAAATTAAAAATAATGATACTATCAAGTTTACAACTCTGTAACTCATCAAAGCAAAATGATAATACAATTTTGTGAAATGCATCTAATTGTACCTACAAAACGGACAAAATTGATGTGTTACACATGAATCTCAAAATAATTACTAACATCGAAATACAGCTTTTGCAGAACGCTTGTACACAACGTTAAAAAACTCACGTAAGATGTAAAATGACATATCGAATTTGTGCGCTTTCCATGATCTAATGGATGGGTGTTCACAGAATTGCGATATCTGTTCTTGATGCAGAGCTATTATTTTTGTAAAGTTCTTGCTTCTATATATTTGAAACTTCCACATTTTGGAAAATTCCTGTAAGAAAATTCAGGCCCTAAATCGAAATTCCGCTTTCAACAGTCACTAGAAATTAATCTTCTCTCTCAAATGCTGCAGATTTCATTAACATCGTTCCGGGTATTATCTCAGAAAAACGTTTTTGCATTTAACATGTATTTGAATAAGCCGTGTCGGAGTTGGGCCTGAGCTAAAGCTTCCTCTTAACTGCTGGGTGTCATGCCGGTGGGACAATATTTCTCCAGCGTTGGCATGCGGTGCCATGTTGCAGCCATAGTGGGAGCCTGGTAACTTTTTTTTGGAGTAGCGATAGACTTGGCGCTCACACGTGCAACTTCAACAATTCTCTATAGTTTCTTGCGAACATCTAAAATGTCAGTTCATGCTTCCAAACTTTTTTTCGTCTTGATTACGTACTAGAAATTAGGACCAGAGCTTACCAGAAATTACGAAGTATTCCGTTAATTTGCGGCATTCAGAATATGCGGCACTCAATGGCTGTAGCAGCATGTTTCCCAAAGACTAAGGTAGTGGCTTGGGTTTTGGTTGGTAATGGAAGCCAGGACCTTTTACCGTAGGAAGGGGGCTTTGTGCACGCCTTCCGCAGGAGGACATAAGCGATGACAGCTTCCGAAATGGGACAGAGGTCAAGCAATATCGTTTCATGTAGCCGGTGGCGTAGCCAGAAATTTTTTTGCGTGTTTTTTGTGTTTGGCCGGAGTATCTTTATGTGAGGCACGCACGTGACCAGGTTAGGGGTGGGCAGGCGGGTGTTCTTGCACGTCGTTTTGTGCAAGATATGCGTGCTACGCAGAAATTTCCGAGGGGGGGGGGCGGCGTGCCTCGTGTGCGAACATGCCGCTCTCGCAACCCCCGCCCCCCCCCCCCCCCAAGCTACGTGTTGCCTTCGTTAGCACTGACAGCACAAAGCACTAGGCAGCCAGTAACCACACGCACCAACCAAGGATGCGACCAGGACGCAAGAGGCACAGACAGCTTTTCTTTATTTGCATCTCTTCAATGGGAACTTCTGTCTGATCAAAAATGCCAGCTGTTTTCAATATATTAAACAATAATAGATTGCCAAAAAGTCATGTCGGCCATTGGTTAAATATGCGATTATCATTAGTGTAACATAAACAGTTTTTCGCAGCTGAAGCCAGGCATTGGCTCGTACTCTTTTGTGTTTCTTGTAATATGTGTGCAAGATTTTTTGGCCTAAGTGACGGATGGTCCCAAATTCGTAACATAGCACGAAGTTCATGGAAATTTCACCCTTCGCGCAAAATCTTGGTGGTATTCGATTACAAGGACTAAACCAATTTAACGTTACGTACAATTTCTTTTCTGCCGGGAACTAAAGAATTTCAGAGTTAGAGAGTATAGAGAACTTCATATGAAAGCAGCTGTCACTGAAGAGCTTGATGAACGCATTTAACGCATCTTTTGCAGTCATTTTGTAGATAGCGGAATCCCAGTTGGTTCATTGAATTTTGGATCGAAATAGATGAAGTGCCCGCGCCGATAGAGTTTGCTAAATGAAATTCGGCCTGCAAGCAGCTTGCTTACTGAAACTGAATATGATGTACCATATGAGTATCTGGCCGTGATCACTATTATCGCACAAATTGTACCTGCCGTGGTGACATGCGTGCCTATTTTAGTGATGAAAATGTCCTAAATAGTTGACCTGATGAACCACACTCGGGTGGCTGTTTTAATGCCATTATAAAAACGCAAGTTAGTCTGTTGAAGAAATCGTCCTAAAATTCTTCTTGGTCAGGTATTTTTTCTTTGAATTAAATATCCCTCCAATGTCAACGTACCTGTAAAACGAGGCGTATTGCTAAAAAGCATGAATAAAATTTAAACCTTTGCGACATTTGCCGACGGAAGACGATAATCTACTATAAAATAGTATCATCGTCATCTAAGTCCAGAGCCTCATCTGCTGGTGCAAGTACGGTGATTTCATTCAGTATTCTGCAACTTTCTGCACTGCTAACTTGGCTGCTCCTCCAATGCATCATCTGCACTGTTGAACAAATGGTGTGTGGAGCCATTCAGTTTGGATGCGCTGTTAAGCGCATTGAACCACGACTTAGTCATTGTAACAACATTTAACTAACAACGGAAGTTGTTAATCAACCAGGTCTAATCTTATTTCTTGTGTGGCGAATATGTACTTTGTGCAAATTGTAACATAGTCCTATAGGTCGGAGAGATAGCCATTTTTCTCTTCATTACCATGTGCATCTAATGTCCCTGCAGAAGCATGCACAGAACGCACTCCATCTGGCTGTGAATGAAAGAAGTGACCACAACGAATGTATTTTACTACGCTTTCGGCTACATAAATGGCCTACGCAAACTTATTACGAATGCGCGCCACAAGTGCGTTGCACGCTGCCATATTTGACACGTCAAGGGTCACCCCACAGGAACACGTGCGGATAAGCAGCAACTCCTGGCTTGAAAATCTACCTACCGCATGACCTACCAAGGTGTGGGAAAAAAAGCCATCTTACCATTTATAGCATCGTCCTCCGTTTACCAAGTCATGCTCGTTTTTGATTGGATGTATCGACATCACTGCCAGTGACAGTCGCGGCTATGAAGAAACATTCGCAAGCCTTCTGCGCTTCTATAGGTGTTATATTATGTAGAGGAAAGTATTGTGCATTGCGTGCGAAACGCTGAAAAGCCGAAACCACTGTTAGAGCGAAAAATAAGCATGGTCACTGTTCCCAACGAATGCGTGTGCTAAAGGTTGCCAGAGTACTAGTTCACTTCCTGTAGTCTACCACCCTGTGATATAGGTAAGGGCCGCTAGATTAGCGATATTTGTGCGTTACGAACGTATACATGTGGTCGCGGCGATGTCAAATTGAAAGGGTGATAAACTAGTTGAAAGTATGGATACGTGCGCCTCATTATTTCCATCGCCCTTATTTTTAAGGTGGACTCACACATCCATGCGACCAGATAGGATTTGATACTGACGTGAGCTGCCCCAAAATTTCATTCGCAGACACTCATTGCGCTCGTCATTTTTCTCCCTTCATACCTTTTGAAATTAGTTTGTCGAATTAAGCGTAACACACCCGACTTTGTTCTGGTTAACCTTCCTGCCCTTCCTTTGTCTCTGAACAGCTGCTGAGCATTCAGGTGAACCGCTTATTCGCTGTTGCCAAGAGCGTGGTTCAGCCTTCTATTTGCGCGAATTCTTCTTACTGTATATTTACTAGAGCATACTCCTAGTGACCTCTGCCGTGCTCTAGCCTTGGAAATTTCTAAGGCGACAGAAATGGGGGGAAGGGGGAAACTGACTCGAGAGATTAGTGAGCCATCATATCAAGGCTGACCTCATTATATAGCTCGAGTACTTCATGCCCTGACTATTTTTTCTTCACTCGTTGCCAAAGAAAAAGAATCACTGGAAACGCAAAATAATTTGAAGAATCTTGCTTCGCCGATTTAGTTAAAAAGCAGCCTTAGAACAGATTACTCATTGCGCAGGCATTTCTAGTGACAGCTTAATTATTGACACTCCAGTTACACCCCAATTAACCCTATCCTAACGACCTGCCGTAGCAACCGAGATTATTGTAGTTATTCAAAACTGATATCAACTTTAACCATCAGCTTGTCCTGGACCACATGTAGCAGGAAAGCTGAGAACACACATATTAAGAAGAAACAGAGTTCAGAACACACAGAGTTCACATAATAGACGGAGCACGAAAATGTGGTGAATGATTACTAGCGACTGCTGCGTACGTGCTTTATTTTCTCCCTGTTCTTCGCGAAAACAAGCATGCTTAGATGGACGGGCTGGTGTCTCTATTTCTCATGTGAGTGTTTGTTAAATTTTCAACACGTCGCATTAGGTGTAGCGAATACCGTACACTCACAATGTACATAATTCCAATTTTGGCTTTTGCGATTGCATGCAAATATGCTAAAATTTTTGATGGAATGACCATTGATAGCAAGTAAATGACCGCGAACTTCTCTTGTTGCTCATTTATAGATTCTCGCAGTTCCCACTGTACCCTGCGTAGTATAGTATGGCTTAGCATACAGACACTCATTATCTCACTCCCACCCAAGCGCACACATACCTGCATCTATTTCCGGCGCTTATCCCATTATCTACCTTCATGTATACATTTTAATTGTTGAGCGCTTCACATATCTTTTGCTTTGGTCCTTCTTTCGGCCCTTCTTTACTTTTTTTAGCTGAGCGTGCCCGCTCTTCGCAATGGCAGAGACAACGAAGTACCAGCAATTAGGGCAGCAGGCCGAACCCCTCGGGTGACGGCTGTATCGACGCTACTAATTGGCGCAAACAATTTCCGAGAATGATCATTATCAGTGAGAGATCAAGAGAACGAGAGCCCTTAGGGAGGTCTTGGCTGATAATGTTCCCAGGTCTGTTTTCCTATTGTGTCGTCATTGTTTCCTCCTGTTCCCTGTTTCCGTCTTTTTTGCCGCTGCTCTGTTGCCGTTTCTGAGCAACCCCCCCCCCCCCCCCATAATAGTCTCTATTTGCTCCCTTGTCGCACTTTGTTCCTTCAATCGCTGTTGGCTTCGCAGCAATTATGCGACCACAGCAGGCTGGTCAGTTGTCCACAACATATTGTTTGGCAGTCTGAAGACAAGATTGGGACTGGCAAGCCATAACCAATGGAATAAGCCACACGAATCGCAAACCATTCTAATGGAAGAAAATATATTTCTGTGGTGTGAAAATTTTGCTGCGGCCAGTGAAAACAGAAGCATGAAAGCAGCACGACTAATTATGGAATATGTGTTTTGCTTTACAAAAATACTCGACTATGGTATGTAGCCCTGCAGCTGAAAGTTTACGCATCACACCTCCAAACCCATAGATTCGCGTAGTTATGCAACGTATGATCATGAACTGCAGAAGGACAATATTTCATTTTGTTTGCGGTTACTGATGACCATATTGGCCGTAACAGGGCAAGTTGGTAAAATTTTCATGTTACATTGAAATGTAAAGTGAAAGCAAACAGGGCACGTACGAATGAAATATCACGACAAAGTATAGGGGAGAATGTATTTGCCTTATTTCAACAGTTATATAGAACCTAATATTGTATGCATAAACACAACAGTGTACATTCTAGAACAATTTACGAATGCATGCAAGATATTTTTGAAACACGCATCATATTAAAATCTTTTCACACTGTCTTCAAAACTCTGGGCTATTGGCCTTTCAAACCAACAATAGTACACATTTCTACTTTACCACGTGTAATAAGCATAAGTAAGCATACACATTATGAAATGTGCATCGAATCACGAACATGCAAGCAGTTCCTTGTTTGCCTGAAAATAAGATGTGGTGTGGCAGTGATACTGAAGAAGTTTTTTGTTAGAAAAAATAGTAAGCATAAAAGTAACAATATTAAATATAAATATATAGTATGTTATTAAGATTTTGATTATTAATAATATGGTTATTATTGTGAGACCTCATCTACTGCTCTGGCTGTGCCCCTCCCAAAAATTGGACCACCGCCCATTGTCTCGAAACTCCTTAAGACGAAGCATAATTAGTTTGCCTCGTTCCACGTTTACGACAATGAAGCCGTCAATCATGTAGCCCTTAATCGTGTGAACGACCCGCCAATGTGACCAATGGTATGCGTGTTCAAGCCATTCCGTGGGGTGCAAGACAACGGCATCCTTAATGCTTCCGAGAAAACACCAAAGAATCAAAGTAGTGTCAACTTGGAGGTCTTTCACCAGCACGCTCGTGGGCTTAGCGCGAAAGCACGTAACTTATTCTACACTTTCACTTTGCCTACTTTTCCTACATTTTTATTGATGGGCAAGTGTTAGATTAATTACTGAGCTAAAAAAGCTCGCGTCCGTCGTCAGCAGCAGCGACACGGCACTTAAACTCGCATTGCAATTGGCTGCGACGCCACGTCAACAGCTCGCATCGACGTAGTTCCCATTGTCTGCGGCGCCACGTCATTAGCTGTGCACGACGAAGCAGAGCGGGCGAAATGAGGCAACTGCTGCCGCTGAAGTGTGCGAATTGTTGCGTGAAAGAAGAGGGCGTCGCCGTGACTCCACGTCCCCCTCGCTCTCACCACTAACGCTTCTCAATGGAGCAGAGCCAGCACCTCCTAGGTAGCAAGCCTGTATACTCTCCTCTATGACGTCATGCTACTTGGATTGAAATTTACACTGTCAAGCCTAGCGCGGCGAAATTGGGGACGAGAAAATCACCACTACTTACAGCGAGCATCCTCATTCGATTCTATGCCAGTCGGACTTCGATTCATGATGTCATGGATCGAAGTGCTCAGGACCTCTGCTATCTGGGAGGCGTTGGCAGAACGGGCAAAAGGTGCCATTGGTTGGGAAAGAAATATGCAACGGAAAAAAGTGGTTATTGTTCCGTAATTGTGGGGTTTCTGGATTATTGCGAAAAAAATTTCGATACTGAAGGCATGTCCCCCCTCAGCTCAAGGGCTCTAAAATATCAGTTCCCGAGGTATTCTGTCTTGGCGTTCATCAAACAAGGAAGGAACTATAGGAAAGTTCTGCACAAGAAATGGTGAAAGGTGCCAAGGTAAAGTGAACATTTGATAAATTGAGTCTAGACGGCTCATTATTCGCTTGGGACAAGGGGAAAGAAAAGCGGTATAGGATTTTTAAAGCTAATTGACATAACAAATCAAAAGCAGGATATTTGCCAGTTTTAAATTGTAACTGTCGTAGTGTTGTGAACGAAGTGGTTAAATTGGAAGGTCTCTTACTTGACCATGATCCTGACGTTGTGGTGCTAACTAAGGCGTAGTTAAGTGAAGATGTATATGACAGGTAATTTGTCCCAAATAATTAAAACGTATTTAGGAAAGATCACGACAGAAAAGGTGGAGGAGTGGCTATATTATTTAAACCATTGTTGCAATTAATGAGGTTACCTGACATTACAGGAGTCGAGGGCATACTTTGTAAAATTTAATCAAATACCATTAAGTATATTCTTGGAGCTGTGTATAGACCTCCGAGCTCTTCTGTCGCTGTCTTTCACCACGTAAAAAACATTTTCAATCTTACGTAAAAGCAGAAGACAGAATAATTATGGCCGATGATTTCAATTTCCCAAACATTGATTGGTCCAATTGTTCAACGCAATCATTTATTTTGATGGAGAGGGAACTGCTAGACCTGGTATTTATTTTGGGTCTTATGCAGGTTGTAAATCAGCGTACAAGAATGCAGCACAATTAAGCTTCTATATTCAATTTCTTTTTTCTAAATGGTAACATTGCAGAAAATGCGTTCCTGCGGTGTTGCTAGTGATATATCAGACCACCACAAGGCAGTTTTATTGACACTAAACGATGTCTTCTTAAACCGCCTACCTGATAATAAAACCTTTCTAAATTTCCAACCGGCAGATAGTGAATCTATTATTGACATGCCTTCCATTACAACGATTATAATTACATCCCCTGCAGTATACAAAATTTGTGGCTTGTCTTCAAAAACATTATTCATGATTGTGTTCAGCATTTTATTTAAAAGATAAACAAGAAATCTTGTAATCGCAATCCTTGGATTAGCAGAGAAACGTTGCATTTGCAGCGTAGGCTAAAACGCCTGAATAAACGAGCAAATTCAGCTGTCGCTTGCACAGTTCCAGGGGCCCTATAACGTAAAACTATTCCAATATGTTTCTATTCCAACCTCCTGACGCCAAATTTGCGTAACCACCAACGCAAGCACCGGGCGGTCACCCGCAGGGTTGTCTGAACAGACCAGTCAAAC
Organism: Dermacentor variabilis; assembly: GCF_050947875.1. Lineage (NCBI taxonomy): Eukaryota > Metazoa > Arthropoda > Arachnida > Ixodida > Ixodidae > Dermacentor > Dermacentor variabilis. Next base: position 159,180,961 of record NC_134569.1, on the reverse strand, counting down.
GCTCTCCTCGTTCATAGGATGTCATTTTTGTTTGCTTGAAAAACGAATAACATTGCCTACACTGAAGTGCTTGTCGTATCTAATTGGCTGACAAGAGGCGATGAGAACGCTCAAGCGGAGAGGGATTCTGGCCCCAGTTCTTCAAGAGGTGTGTCGAAAATTGAAAAATCAGGTGGCACTTGATAAACAAAGCCATTTTAGTACTAAACTTCAATCATTTATTAAAACTTCGTCTGAGAAATTTCATACTGTGATTACTTCAAATTGTAGCTCAACTGGCATGTTTTTAATAAATGGCACCTGTTTACAGAATGATATGGCAGAGTGCGTTGCCTTTAACAGCCTTTTCAAAACTGCTTTAACTGCTGACAATGGTCATCTTCCACCATTTAGTTTCTCTTTACCTTCTGTCCTTGATGTTATCACATCTGAAAATGGAGTGTATAACCTGTTGCCAAACTTCATGGGAAGAAATCACCCGGTCCAGTTGAGATTCCAAATGCCTTTCAAAAGCACTATTCCAAATGGTGATCTGAATATTATTGTGTGATAATCAGAAGGTCGCTACAGGAAGGTACTTTACCAGATAACCGGAGAGATGCAAGAATTAAACATCTACATAAAAGTGTTGACAAAATATGTATACAAAATTATCGGTCAATCTCACTTACTTCTACTGCATGCAAGCTACTTGAGCATATTATTCATAAACATTTAGCCCACTTTTTAGGAGAACATAACGTAATATCAAAAGTTCAACATGGCTTCAGAAGGAGATATTCGACACGTACACAGCTGGTAGAGATTGGTCATATTTTCTTTAGAAGCAACTAACAAAGACACACAAACTGATGCAACATTTTTAGACTTTCGCAAAGCTTTCGACACAGTTTCGCACAGAAAGCTCAGTCATAAATTACGTTTCATAATAAAAAATGACTAGCTCATAGCCTGGACCGTGGCTTGCTTGTAAAACCGCCGTCAGTTTGTTTCTTTTAATAATGCCCACTCCCAGAAAATCCCCGTCGAGTGCAGAGTTCCCCAGGGATCTTTTCTTGGACCGCTTTTGTTCCTGTTTTAATAAATAATATTGCGCGTGATCTTTTTATCAGTGTTAAGTTAAATGCTCATCACTGTGTCGTTTACGAAAGAATAAGTTCTACTGAGAATCAAATTGGGCTTAACAACGACCCTCAAAAAGTAAAAAAATAATTAGTGGGACATGTGGAAAATGGTAATAAATCTTGATAAAACAGAATATATGAGAATAACACTTAAAAAGAAGCCTCTCCGTTACCAGTATAGTATTACTGGCCACGCACTTTCCGAAGTCACAAGCTACAAGTATCTGGGCCCCTGAATTTTTTAAAACCTTTCTTGGAGTAAACATATTGATACCGCCTCCGCTAATGCTCTTCGTAAACTGTTCTTTCTCAGGCGCGTATTACGGTATGCTACCCCTGAAACTCGTTTACTTGCTTATAAAGCTATTGTAAGACCAGTCTTAGAATATGCTGTTCTAATCTGGGACCCCTTACCTAAAATTAACATCTACAAATTGGAAAAGGTTAAAAAAAGCAGTGAGGTTTATCTATAATACATACGGACGTGCATCCATCACGTATCCTCTCAGAAGAAGCGGTTTACCATTATTTACTCATAGGAATCGTATTTGTCGCTTGAAATTCTTTTTCCAGTTGGGGAATCGGCCCTACAGTATTGGTACTTCACAAATAATTTGTTATTCCAGAAGTTACACTGCAAGCATGCGACATTCTCTTTCTGTAAAACCATTATCAGCAAGAACTAACTATTACAAATATTCCTATTCTCCTAGAACCGACTGGAACAACCTAGCCGACAGTGCAGTGACTCAGAATTCATTATTATTGTTTGAGGCGCATATTCAGTAATTAGGGACTTTATTCTTTGTGTGCGTGTTAAGCCACGTTCGGTGCTTGTAAATCTATTATTGAATTTAGTGTTCTATTAGAGTCTTGCAAAAGATGATATTGGTGAACAAGTTTCTGCTATGTAAGTGTGTTGTTGAAGTCCCCCCCCTCCCTTTACCTGAATGAATGTCATTTCTGTTTCATCATGGTCATGTACAAATATGTATACCCACCAGCAATGGCCTTGTGTTCAAGACCGCAGTATTCACAAATAAAAAATAAATAAGAAAGGAATCTAGGGCCCTATAACGTAAAACTATTCCAAAATGTTTTTATTCCAGTCTCCTGCGTCAAATTTGCATAGCCGCCGACGCAAGCATCGGGTGGTCACCCGCAGGGTTGTCTGAACAGACCAATAAAATGCTCTCCTCGTTCATAGGAGGCCACTTTTGTTTGCTTGAAAAACGAATAACATTGCCTACGCTGAGTGGTTTGTCTTATCTAATTGGTTGACAAGAGGCGAGGAGCACGCTCAAGTGGAGAGGGATTTCGTGGGGCCGAGCCACTGCACTGAAAATAGATAAGCGGACGAAGAGAGTGGTAACGGCGTCTGTGATTGGTTGGCTTTCTCTTTTTAAATCGCGCTGGCTGGTCAGAAATCGCGGCGGCATGCAACGGAAGCTTAAGAATGCCGCTGAAACGGATCCTCAGCAAAGAAGAGTCGGCAAAATGAGGTCGTAAACGTGCCGAAAGTGCTCGAAAACGTTACGCGGCCACGCAAAAAGATTTATTATACGTAAATAAACCCATACTTTCCAGTAGGTGCGAGTAGCCAGTGCCTGGGCGATCAGCGGCAGCCATCTTTTATGCCTTTCGGAACGGGGCAGCCTGTGGCTATTCAGAAGAAAACTCAGTTTTGCTCGGCATATTAATGCATCTTCAACGTGTACACATCACTTTGACGCTGTGACTTTTTTCGGTTTTGTGACGTCGCGCGAAAAGCAGGTGAAGTGCAGCCCGAAAGCCCTTGACCAATAGCTGAGGGCTAAGGGCGAAAAGGCGTCGAATCAGAAATAACTATTTTGGTTTCGTTCGGTCAAATCATGCATAATCAGCGCGCACATGTCATTTGAGATGGGGAGCTATCGAGGTTTTCGTGAAGTCCCGTGACAGCCAGGCGAAGTGGGGGTGGTCCAAAAAAGGTTTTAACCAATCGCGTAGGGCTGACAGCAGAATGGGAATAGAAAAGTTTGGAATAGTTTCACGCTATAGCACCCTAGCTGCGGGGCTAGCGCGCCAAATTTTACGCAAAGGGCGAGGGCAACGCCGCGACGCGTCGCCCAATGGGCAATGGTGCTTCGGTGGCATGCGACGATGGCACAGCAGGCTGCTGTTGCTGCTTCCTGGCTCGGGCAGCACGTACCGCTACGGTACGTTAGTCGCCGCGCAAAACTTGAAGGACCGCGCCGCGTTGCTCAGTTGCGCATTATTGCTTTAGCATTCACAGCCCATAAGAAGTACTTTGGTGTCCTTGGTTTTTTTCCCGGAACTGGACTCTGGTGGAAAAAAAGTCTAAAGACGAAATTTCACTTCACACTACCATGTCTTCCGCCGTGGCAGGGACTTCAGTGGATCTAAGCAAATAACCAGGCCACGCACATTTAAGTGTTTGCAATAATCGCTTTAGCCTATTTTTTATAAGAATACCTCAGACTTGCTCATATATTTTCGTTTTGTTCTAGACCTTCCTCCTCTGCCACATGCGCGGATTTCATTGTATCTAAGAGAAAATGCACCGACGATTTCGATAATCCCTAATGCAAAAGTTGAGAGCGGCTGTATATGTGTTTATACTTCGCGACCCAATGGCAGGCCCAGATAATCTGTATCATGCAGCACGATGCAAACGGAGTGAAGTGCGGCGCGACTGCTTCGCTAATGAGTAGATCGCGAGAAGCAGCACGTGGATGACGCATGGGCGCGAGTAACAGCAGCCGCCCGCAGACAGACCTCCGAAAATACAGCTCTTTTTTTCCATATATGGTATCACTGGCGTCATCGGTGAACTGGCTACTCGGTGAACGAGACGGGCTACTCTGGCACCATCTCGTAGCCATCGTCGCCACCAAGCCCGTCTAGCGCGGCACTAGGCTTTTCTTCTCACGCTATCGCCATACCCTCCTCCTCCGATTTCCTCCTTGCACTCTCTTCGATATCGCCGTATTCTATCCGCGCCCCGCATTCGCGCTTTTATCCCTCGCTGTGCTCGTTCATTAGGTTACGAAGACGACGAGCGATGATGCCGACGCCTCCGGCAGGGTCGGGTGCTTAAGAGCTGCGCTCTAAATATGTAGCAGCGAACTGAATGTTGTTGACAGTTCACTGAGGTGTGTTTAGCGCAACGACATAGAAAGTTTACATCAGTAAATTGGCTAGATTATTTTTCCTGTCTTTTTTGATGAGGTAATCTCTGCTATTGAAAGTGACGTATCTTCGCACAGCAATCACAGAATAATTCTTAGGGGTGGTTTGATTACACGTGAATTGATCGACACCCGCATATAATTTCACTGTAGTGATTACATAAAGAACAAATTCAGCCTGTTATTGGACCTTCTGTGATGTTCCTTCCTGCAGCATAACATGCTCGACAATTTCCGTGGCAAGTTACATGTCCAAGTTATAAAGGTCTCAGGTTCTGACATTTCCCTCGTAAGTCCCGATACCTTTGACCCGTCACTAACTGTAACTGTATCCGTGTTAACATTCAGGCAGAGCTCCTCCATTGGCCGAAATGAATTATTTTGTTTTGTTTTGAAGCGTGGTGATTACGTTGGTTCATATGATTTCTGGTCCGCCACCGATTAGTCAGTGGTTGCAGAAAAAACCGATGATCATAATGAATTCAACTTAAATAGCTTGTTTCGAGTATTATGCGCAAATACGTTCCCCACTAAAGCCCTAAGTGCTCTAATTATCCCCACTGGTTGTCACCTGAACTTATCACTGCTCTAAAGTGTAAAGATCGCGCACACCGAATATCCATAAGTCCTGTGCCCTATTAGTGGACAGCAGAATGCCGCTTTCTTTTCGGACCTTCTGAAAATGCCTCTACAAGCGGAACCAGTATTCATATATCACATTCTTGGAAAATAGCGCTTCCAAGGGGCCGGAAGAATTTTGGAAGTAAATCGGCGAGCTCTCCAGTAAATGTGGAGAGTTTTTTCGCATGGTGACCTCTAGCGGAGTAGAAGTCGAAGCAGTTGCGGGTTGTTTTGCTGCCCATTCCTCATCCTTATGTAAAGCTTCAGGTCACAACGTTTTTGTGCACGACGGTACCTACATCTATTGCTGTATTGTTTTAAGAATAGCTCGTCAGCGAATGTCTTAGGCGCTTCAAGCGGTCATTATCCTGCTGCCCTGATGGCATCCCCTCCGCAATTCGAAAGCCTTCCGGCAGTTCTTTTGTCCCAGTAGTGACCTATATATTTAACAACGTTTGAAAATTTCCAGTTTTCCTCACACGCGGAAAACTGCTTGTGTTTTTCTGCATTTAAGTCTGGCTGTAAAACAGACGCCTCAAGTTATCGCCCGATTTCTCTTCTTTTTGACACGTCGAAGATTTTTGAACTTGCTCTGCACAGCATTTTGCATGGAATCGGCAAGGAATCCTCACTCGCCGCTCCATTATCCGAAATTTTGCAACTTTCATGATACATAAATCTGCGTCGGTCATCTAAAAGCGACAAGTTAACGCTATTTACGGTGACCTCAGCAAAACTTTTGATGTAGCCCGCCATTTACTTCTTCTGATCGAGATTGCGCACTTTATTGTTGACTCGTTAATTGTCAATCTCGGGCGATTATATTCTTGACAGATTATGTGTGAACGTCAACGGCCAAGCGTCTCCTATTTATATCGCAACACGCAGCGTTCCTCAAGGATCAGTATTATAACCACTCTTTTGTAGTTTTATTGCCATATATATCTTATGTACACTCGAAACACATTTTCGTCATCGTCGTCGTGGCAGTCGCTGTCGCCGCCGCGAGGCTCGGTATAATGTCCTAGGACGATAGCACGATCCCCGCGCGCCTTACGCTGTATGTGCGAGTGAAAGCGTGCGAGGGCAGCCGACGTAGGCGGCCCAACCTCGCCCGCGCGAAATAGAGGAAAGCGGGCAGGAAGCACGCCGTCAACCCTCTTGCGCGAGGGACCCAACATTTTCTATCGCAATCGACGCTTCACCTTTCGGGCGAAACCTGCGACTTTCTACATACCGACATCCCTTCCGTTATTCGGAATTCTTGATTTCTTCTATAAGCAGATGAGATCTGGCATTTTAAGGAAATTCATACTGTTGAAGACGGACGCAGCCCACCTACTTTCTTTTTCCATATGATGCAAAGGTGGTGCAACGACATCTTGAATGCTGCAAGCACCAAAGTCATGAGCTTCCCACGCAAAACAGCATGTGTTTCTTTTTTACTTATGTTCAAGATTGTTTACTATTGTGTAAGGTCTGTGAGATCAATCATCTCGCGATAACTTTTGATACAGTCTTACGCTTTTCACTTTACACAACAAAATACTGAGTCTTTATAACGCTTATTTTCGCGAGCTAGATATTTTTCGCAACTAGATGTCATTGTTCTTTTCAGAGATTTGCGTCGCTGTGTTACAGTTTCAAAAATTGCTCCCCTGCGCTTATTTTCGTTTTTTCTTTCTTATTCACTTTGCACCTTGTTGCACTTAATACCCTTCTTTTCAAAACTGTTCTTCCTATTCATTGCCTTTATTTTTACTTACTCCTCTGCCGTTTCTATTTTTTTTTGTATGCGTGCGCCAGCAGTCAGACCATATGGCTGTTCCTAGGCGCAGAATAAAAGATATTGGTCATTAATAATAATAATATTACTATTATCAATGCTATTATAATTGTTATTTCTAATGTTGTTCTTTTCTTGTTGCTGTTCGATGTGAAATCACACATACAGTGGTCCTACTAGAAAATAGGGAGGGACCAGGCTAGCAACTGCCACCGAAAGAGGCACAACGCCCACGTGGTGTTTACGAAGGATATGTTGGAATAATAGAAATTTAAGACTGGAAAGGAGAAAGGAAACGTCACTTAATGTCAACACATGAATACTTGGTCGTAAGAAACCTTGAGGCTTCTTTTTGCATTTTCACAATTTGTTTATATAATCTAGCTTAAGATATTCTAATATCATAACATTCATTCTAACCATCATCAAATATAAGTTATAATTCTAACGAAGGTCAAGTGTAAGCCTAACTGACTGGAAGCTTCAAGGATATCGCTATGGGACGGATGATTATTTGGATCGTTTATTTCATTAGATCTTATGCAGTCGTCTGTAACTCACCGGAAAGACATGCCTTTCTTTATGTGATCGTAAATTTATTTATGTACGTAAAGAAAATTCGCCGCCCCAACTTTCGTTGACCTGTACTTCATGTCAAGCCTTGTAGCTTGATAGGTGAAGAGCACTCACAAACTATGCACCGTCCTTAACGAAAAATTTCACTGCAAGTGGCGAAGACGAAATATTTCTGTGCCATTGTACTTTCCAAGATGATTCTGACGTACTATTTTGCAATTTTTTATTAAACTTGTATGTACAATTATACGTATGTACACCAATTTACGTATTTACGCAATGCCCATCGGTTCAGTGACTGACTGACGTTTTCTTGACTGGTGCCATGTCTGGTGGTTTCACGTGTGAATTAACCGGTTAGGATGGAACATACTAAATGGGCGTCATCGCCGGCATGAGTGCGCATTTGTAGAAGAATACAGGTGTGCGATGCCTAGAACCTGAGAGCCGATGCGTAGTTCGATAAGCGTTGCACACTGTTTCATCCGCGCTTTAGAAAGTCTGAAGGTCCCATAGAGCGGTATCTTGCAGTTTGACAACAGCGGTGTGCTCAGATATTCACTTATACGTTACTCTCTGGGTGAACATAGTTGTATTGGCTACTTGCGGGATCGACCCGCCGAAACGGTGAAATACCTGACAGAGAGAAGCGGTCTGCATTCGAGAATCCTACAAGGTAAATGACAACTGGTCGCTAAATCAACAAACGTCGGTGACACGCCTGAGGTTAGCGTTCCTAGATTCGATTTGCGGCAGCTTATTTCTACATAATGTGCTTTGTCAGACGCTTGTGACACAAAAGCAAACGTGCAAATATGGACACAAGTTAGAACGAAGATGACAATACAAACACCGATTATCATTATAGCGTTCGAACAGGGGCGGAAAAGAAGGGACACAGGAAAAATTGTCTCCTCGTGCTCAAGGAAACGCCACGTCAAGCTGTAAAATATGTACACTTGCGGGCACTAAAGGAAGATAACTGTTTCACCTGGACGACTTCTTTTGTGCAAGTTAATTGCGCGATTTGCACACCTGCTACTCATAATAGTGACACGGCAAGCCTCAACCGTGAGGCGCGCTTCTTCGTTATTATATCTCAACACGACGGGGCTGTCAGCAATTTTTAGACTAAACTTGCAATCGAGGTAGTGTAGCAATTAGTTAGACCATGGTCAACTTGTCAACTGATTTATGCTCAAATAATCTCTAATTGATGAACTGCCCTGCCTGCCACCTACAAAAGTGACCGGAGTTCAAAGCAACTTTATAAACTGCGCCCAAATGGCACTCTGTGAACTTGGTATCCTTTACGTAAAATCTGTTTGGTCATTTTTGATGTTGAAGTGGAATCTTTCCTTCTCTGCATGCGACGAAATTATTTTCCACCCTATTTCTACCAGTAAGAACAATGCTGACCCCATATACGTTTTCTCCTTCCATTACTTTGTTCTATATAGTGAGCAAAAGTGATTGTACGGTTTACGAAGGGCTCTCTTCTTACTCTCACTGCTTTCTGCAACGACGTGCGACTTCAAAGACACGATGCGCATCTACAGATGTTCAGAAACAATGACTACGGCCACACGCGGAATATGTGCTTTTCATAAACATGTCACTTCCATACAGAACCTGATGCGTAATTTCCGCGCCCATGACTTGGTGGGGGCATGTTTATGAATGACATGGTTATTTGATTTTTTACAACTTCAGAATGCTTGCAGCAAGGTTTAACAATTGTTGCAATGATCTGGGAAAGTATGGCAACGGGCATGATCATCAAGAAAGGTCAAGGTAATGCCTAGAAGTTCGATGTAGTCTCGCAGAGGCGATTTCTTATGTGACTTTCACCCGATCTTTTATTTTTGGCTCTTTAGTACCAGAAGCAGTGACACCGCTTAAGTGTTCACCAGAGCAGAGCAAAAAGTAATCCTCCACGTAAAGAAACATTTTGACGACACGGTCACCCAAGGAGCGGTCTAAGTGAGGGTCAACTTTGCCTACGTATGGATCACTTAGAGAAGACGTAATTTTTGTACCAATTGAAATCTTGGGATTGCGCAGAAACACCACAAAGTATGGGCGAACCTACATTAGGACATACAGAAAGCTCCGTTTGATATGTTTGCTGAATAATGCCTCACAACATCCTAAAGAACGAAGCTTTCGAAAGTCCGAAATACAGAATCCCCTTCCTTTCCATTCTTTAACGAATGCTTTAACTAGAATTGGCGAAGTGCATACGTGCGTGTAAAAAACAGATGCTCCCTTTATTGTATTCAGAAAATTAAGATGTAAGTATGGCGGATTGCCTGGAGGTGAAGCGTGAAAAACCTGACATATTCAGTCATCCCAAAAACACAGTTAAGCGTATCCATGGGCACGTATACGTACTAAAGGTATTGACAAAGTATTATACGAATGCGTTTGCCTTAGAAAAACCAGGAGGAATATTGTAGCGTGGTAAACGCAGTTAATACTGCCGGTGGTTTGAGAACTTTACGCTTTTCCATGTTAGACTGAGGCCTTCACAAATGGCATCTCTGACAAGCAGTAGCAGATTTAACATAAAATATCCTTCAAGGCCACAGGAACCTCATAAATAGAGCCCACTGACGAGTCCCTATACTGAATTGTGAACTTAACAGAATTAGCATGAGCTACATTTAGCGTGCAGCGGTGAAAGCACGCTTGCTCTTGGGCACTGAAGCCTCGAGGCATGCGAAATTTGTCAAAAGGGTTCATTTGATAAAAGGGCTTGAAACTCAATGCACGTACAGCATCGGTAAGACCTCCTTGTACGCCAAGCAAGAGCGGATACCAGAACCTTCGGGTCTGTTCGCGAACGAGTATCAGGACCAATTCTGTCAAACTAGTGTGTGCGGAGGTCAATGCAGGGCGTGCAAAGTTTAATAGGTCACCTGAATTAAGCGGTCTGTAAGATACGAGTCCTTGCGCGGTTTCGCACTTTGAATTCTTTAATATAAATGTCGGCAGCAACAGAGGCGCATGCGCAGACTACACAACTACAGATGTGAAGAACTACAAATCTAAAATTTGTAAAATTGGGCTAGGTACCAGAAGCAGTGACACGGTCACTGCTTCTGGCAAATAGGTTGATATTTATCAACGCACGTGCACACTTCTTTCAAAAATTTTGCTTGAGCATTTCATCTCGTCGCTGACTCTAGAGCGGCATTCTGATATTCAGTTCTTTGTTTGCCGGCTCGTTACTCATCACTTTTCTTGTGCCTAGTGCGCCAGACACCATGTTCGGGGCTAAGTGGAAACACGCTGAGTGACGCAAGGGCAAAGGATTGTGGGTAGATTATAAATGCTTTGCAATAACGGGAAGCGCACCGCTGTTCTTCGTGCTCTAATTCGCATCTAACAGCATTGAAATTATTATAGAAATGCACAACTCACAGTACATTTGGCCTTGTAATCAGGTCAGATATCTTTGTGCAGCCAAAACAACGAGGAAATGAAACTAACTTCATGAAAGCTGGAAGCGTAAACTAGAGGTTTAAGGAAAGACAAATAGAGAAAACCTATAGCAATTTGCAGGCATTGAAAAAACTTTTCTTCATAGGAAAGTTGCTGCGTTTAGCTGTACACTGACATTAAAGATGGTATGCTGGATGATTTAGTGTTCTTTTTGAGGCAAATGCTGCTAAATATTACGAGAGTTGGGAAAGGTGGTCAAATCTGTCATGTGGCATGGATGTGAAGTGAGCTGTCTGGATGAAAATTCTTAGATGGAGTTCTGACGTTTTCCCTGCTTTTGCCCCGTATATGTTCAGGCACATATCGCGGCTTAAATAAAGGCCTTTGAGTTCATAGTCACCGCTATATCCGCCTTTCTGGCGTGTTTTTTTAGCCCACGGCTTCCCTCAAAACTCCTCCGAACTGTCCGAAGGAGACACAAAAATAGAACATATTACACACACGCACATGCGCGCGTGCGTGTTTGCGCGGCTTTTCCTGCCTGATCCTGTGCCACATGTACACCTACTTCGTGCCGTTTTCCGCACTACAACAAAAATCCCAGACACGTCGTGCCTATTCCTACTGCGGACGTGCCCTAACGGACAAGAGGAGAACCGGTGGACTTGAAAATGTTTCCGCAGCACACGAATGTGGCTCTCTGATGTTACTTGCGGCGAAAGCTATGAAGTTGAACGAGAGGAGACGGACGTGGGCATTTCGATAAAGCACAGCCACGTAAGCAACGACGTGGGCGTAGTTTGTTCCCTGCTGGCGTTGCTTTGAAAAATGTCTCTGCTCTTGCTCCAGTTAGAAGGTAATTTCGGAAAGTGCACGCTGCCACTGGCGCGATTCCTATACGTAGTGGCACCTAGTGCTTCTGTTGCCATGAGCTCGCAAACTGGATTGGCAGAACCTGGCCACAGACCATAGACGAATGTTACATGCCGTTCTGTGTACGCGGTCTCTGTTGCAGCTTAGTGCGAGCCAGCATCCTTCTTGGTGGAAAACGCATAGAGGAAGCGAGGTGAAGCTGCGGACAAGCATTGTTAATGTGGCTGCAGGTTGTCCGATCAGAGCGGAAATTGCGCAGAGCCAAATTTATTTAGCAATGACTTCTCGGCTTGCAGCTTACGTAGACTCGACCTTGCTTCGGTTATTGGCTGCATGAACTGTCAGTCCACTTCACTGGCAAGCACAAATCCATGCTGCAAAGTGCCTGCAAAGCATGCACTTGTCAGTCTCGCATTTTTCGGCAAAACAGGAAGCTATTTTGCACCCATCAACCAGTATACGGAATAAAATGTGTCGCGTAACTTATGTTTGTTGTCAGAAATTTTAGTCGGAAGTAAATACAACGCTTGTATACAAGGCTTTTAATCGTTCGTTTTTGCCGTCTGTCAGTGAACAATGCAATTTGTAGCCTGGTTATAAGTGTAAGTGAACGTGATCCTAAAAAGAATAGACTGTCAACGAATCATGTACTGTAGAAACACCTGATCTATTTACCTTAATTCAGTATATTGCTTTATGGAACTTATTTCTATTTTCACTCTCTCGTTTTATCACTTTCTTTTGTTTATATTTACTATGGCACACATGTTGTATCTAATCAATTGTTTGGTATAATAACTATCTTGACCGAGGAATGTCAACATTTTCAAACATTTTCAATCAGAATTAGGAATGCTAATGTCCGTATGCTTTGTGTTTTTTGTTTTCCGAACAATTACAACAGGCATTACAGAAATAATATCGCAAGTCTAATCAAATCATTGTTTTAAATGTGCAGTGAAGTCTTGCACAGATATTCAAAGAGATTTCAAATGATATGCAACAGACAAATATTGTAACTATCTTGAAGGGGGTTGGGTGCAAAGTATTTTGCTCGTTGTCTCCCTTGCGTTGACTTCAAGTCATACGTTTTAGCAACCAAGGGCTTCTAACGCTGATAAAATTTCATCTGTATATCTTCATGACACGCTGTGATAATAATGCCTTAAAATATATATACAGGCCAGTTGTATAAAAAATGCGCCACTCTGAGAGTACAAAGCTAAACGCGCTGCCTGAAGTCCTTTAGCCCTGCACTGTGTGCCGTTGTTCGAAAAGATAACCGTCGTAAACAGCAATGGGAATGCAACCGCACGTGAAAGTTTAGAAGCTGAAGGAAATATTTTGGCTAGAGGGACATGTGTCAGCAGCCTCTTTAATTATGCTGTTAGACAAAGAACTTTGGTTTCCTATGCAGGTTTAAATAAATAACATGCGACCACGAACTTCAACAGACGATGACATTGCAGAGATACCACAACGTATCATTGTTTGTGCTCTTGACACTGTTCTTCTCCTTGCTCGCCCAACTGGTATCCAGTACCTGATCATGTCAACCCTCATGACGTCAATTTTACGTTTCTTGTGTCGTCTTTCCTTTGCCGCTCCCTTAACAATCGCCCACCAACTCGTGGCCAGTTGTAGATCCGGACAAAGTAAAATTTACAGCGATGAGAACTTATGCGTATTTTATATTTCATATTGTGTACCAAGGCACGTTCTCGGATTCCAAAATAGAGTGGAACGATGCGAGAAGAAGTACAGGCTGTAGTAAGGCAATATATATTACTCGCGTAGGCAAATGCGAATGCGGAAGCACACAGTAGGTCGGAAAAAACTTAACTGTCTCATGGTTTTAAGTTTTACGGTACTCTACTTATCGGTACATCGCAGCCATTGGCGCATCTGGATGCTCTTGTTACTTCTCCGTTGGTGAAGCACTTTCTGTAGAAAGTCGCGCTAGTGTTATCACGTATTCAGGGCGTAAACTTTGACTAAAGTTTGCTCATACGAAGTTTTATTTGAGTTTGCCGTCGTGGTGCTGTTCTTCAAAGCACACCCCCCTCGTTGCGATTTCGCGTTTTAGTGACGGCAACGCGCTGCCTGTAGCCGGTGGTCGAATTAGAGTCTCTTCCCCTCTTCTGCGTTGAAGCCACAGTTCACATTAATACTTACATCAGTTATTTTCTTATACTGCTGAGTAACTGTGCAAACAGTGGAGTATGAGAAGTCACTGCTGGACTTTCTGAAATGGGTACCGGTGATGTCATGATATTGGCGATTTACTTCATCTTGTGATAAGGTACAAGTGCGCCGGTTAATGTCGACTGAATCCGTCATCGGCGAACAGGCGAAACTTGTGTTGCTACGTTTATAGGAGGAGACCCTAACAGCTCGCGCCAGGGAAATGCGGAAGCGAAAGAGCATGTCCGGTGTAACCTACTAATGGCCATTAGCAGATCCTTCTGCCATAAAGGTGATGAGCTCGTGGAAGACTATCACTGTGGAAAAAGCCAAGATGCGAGATGAGAGCAGCCTACTCACATGGCAGGACGGAACTTTATTTGGCACACTCATATCTTGCATCTAGGAGGACAGTTCAGACTTCCTGCTCTGAATATGCGCGGGAAGATATTTTTACCCCCCTCCCAGGTGGCCTTCGGGCCATCCTCTGAATAAAGACGGCTTTACTGTTACCTAAGTATTGCCTACCCTTTTTTTCAAGAGAAACTTGAGACCCGCCGCGATGGCTTAGCGGCTATCTTGTTGCGCAGCTAAGCACGAGGCCAAGGGATTAAATACCGGCCGCAGTGTATCCTGGGAATTGTGGTCAAAATTAATCCAGGAGCCCTATGACGTGCTGCATAACCAAATGGTGGTTTTGGCACGTAAAGCCCCAAAATTCATTCATTCAGAAATATGAAAAACTTTGGCAGTAAGCCCACTGCAATGTAATTTAATATATCTATTAGAAACTTTTCGTGTTTTTCACGGCACCACTTGATTGTGTACATTAACAGCAGAAAGGCGCCTCATTCGAAAGCAAAATGCTCCGGCAAAGCTAAATCTCGCGAGGTCCACAAGTTATGCGGCTGGTAATGGCGTGTACTAATGTGAAAATCGGCAGACATCGCATGACACACGGGTACGCGCAATAAATTTACAGGCTTAGGCTGTTGATTAAGTTATTTCTTGTTTCTTGCATAGTACCGAAGTCTGTATGGTACCCATGACGCGCGTTGGCGGCAGCCTGTCAAGGTTTCAGATGCTAAAGGTCTTTCACTGTAGCGCATACGCGGTGCCGCGTTCGGTCCGCTGCTCATTAACGATAATTGACGGCTGCGCAGATTTCCCGAAACCCAGCGTGCAGTTCCCAAAATACCCCGAAACACGAGAGTCTCGTTTCCTGTGCCCCCATGCGGATTACAATGACAGGCAGCACCATGAAGCTCCCCCCAATAACATGGTGTCCGCGCTACTGACATTTTAGCCAGTGCAATTACTTTGTCGTTCTCGTAATCCTTTGGATTTGGAGTAAAAAAGCTGACTTTCGCGACTCTAGTGAGTGCGACTGTACCGCTCCCCGAACACGTGGCGTCAACATCCATTCTCTTTTCAATGCGTTTGATGCAGTGACAAGAGAATACATGTTGCTTTTTTTTTTGGTTGACAGTGTCGCATCACGATTGTTTATACCTGTTAGCAATGACTTTCCACTGATTAGTATGTCAGCAATATGCCCGGGTTTACTGTGTTCGCCGTCTTTTACCCTAAGCCAAATGAAGATAATTTAGGACATCGGTTGTCTCCCGAATAAAACAAGCGCAAACGTTTCCGTGTAGACTGTAGAAGACTTGCTTGTGGAATATTCCATAGCGCGCTGCAGGATAGTCCTCACCTTCAGCTTTACCAAAGTAAAAAAATATTAAAGGAGTACCAATCTCGCGACAACCGTCTACGTATTTGGTTGCCAGTAGGCAACCAAATACGTAATTGCCACCCAACTGGGCCAATTACGGAGACTGCAAGATAGAGCCGCGATTTTGTTGGCCGATGCTCACAGCACAGCGCTATATGTGCACTCGCAATTGTTCTAATATGGTTTGTGGGGCGAGTTGATCCTGGAGGCAGCGTAACGCAGATAATCCTGATACAGCTATCGGATTCCAGTTCCGTTGCAATAGGTGGACCCAGCTCATTTGCGTCTTCCTAAATGGTTTGGGGTCAATGTCTCGCCGAGCAGACGTCGCAGAAGATCATCTACACAGTCGCGATGTCAAAAGAAAAAGCACGAATAGTGTTTGCTGGGCAAATGACACTTACAAATTATAAAGGTGACATCTCCGGATAGGCTCAATGTGAGGTGTAAGCGGCCGTATAGATCTCGATATGGTTATAAGGGACGCCATATTGGCGGACTCCAGCATAATTGGGGCCCGTGAGCTGTTGAAACTGCACCCAATGCATGGTATAGCAGTTGTTATGCACTTCACCTTTATTAGAATACATACGCCGCGACTGGAAGGAACCCTGTCACATCCTGCCTCTGAGCTATCACGCCAGGGATTGCAACCAAGCTTTGTTGTATGTCGCATATCTCTGTTTATAGACGTTCGCTCACAATGCTGTATTCATTACTCGTAAAGCGTAGCGCCAACGTGCCATTGGCCATTCGATTCAAGTGCAATGCTATTAGGGGACAGACAGACAATGACAGGTCCTGAGGGACTAGCCGGCGGAGACCCGTTGGGGCCCCCGGCTCGCCGCTGGCTGCTCCCATGTCGGAATCGGGAGGCCAAGCCTCTCCGCTCTTTTACGGGCCCTCTGGACGGCCATGGAAAGGAGCTTGAGTTGCGTACTAGATATGGCCTCGTCCCAGTCCCGTTCGCTGGTGAGGGACGTATCCCGTAACGCAGGACACTGCCAGAGCATATGAGGTAGAGTGCTAACCTACCCACAATCGGGGCACTGTGGGTCAATTTCTGGATAAATCCTGCTTAAGAAACCTAGCGAGGGATATGACCTCGTTTGAAGCATCCTAAGCGTGATCGATTGAGATCTGCATAGATTTGGGTGTGGAGGCGGGAAGCGCCTGCGTTCCTCTTTATAGTGGGAGACGATCTCATGAAAGGTTAATGAGGGGTCGCTGTGGCTGAGCTCCTCCGGATCCAATGTGGCCCCACCGCCGTCGCGGCGCGTTAATTCTCGCGCACGGCGGTGAGCAATCTCTTTGGGGTTCGGGCGGCCGGCAGCACGTTGTCGCCCATGAGAGCGGGGAACCATATAATATAATGCAGGGGGTCACAATTAGTTCTGCATTTGCTTTTCAGAATCGCCTCCACCTGTCTCGCAACCATTCCCGAAGTGAAAGCCTTGACGGCCGCGCGTGAGTCCGTGTAGATATACGGCGTTTTTGAATTCTGCATCGCCAGCGCAACCGCCACCTGTTCTGCCACGTCGGCCGTCACAGCGCCTACCAAGGCCGTAGATAGGAGCTCGCCCTTTTCGCTGACCGCCGTGACCGTGAACTTACCGGAGCGCCCATATTCAGCTGCGTCCACGAAAGCTTCCATGCAGACGTTTTCTTCAATATCGCCCTGGCACGAGCTGCTTGCCTGCCCGCATTAGGCTGTGGGTGAATGTTTCTAGGGAAGGGACCGACGACGTAGGTCCCTCTGGAATTCTCGTCCAGCTGAACCGCCTCGCTGCGACTGTAACGCGGCTGCAAGCCCGCCGCCTCCAAGAGGCGTATAGCGGCGCTGGAGCCCAAAGCCTTGTGATCTGCGCCGCTCGTTGCGCCTCTATGAGTTCGAGGGTGGTGTTATGAACTCCGAGCTGCATTAGCCTGTCCGTGCTTGCCGTGACCGGAATACCCAGTACCTTCTTGACGCTTTTCCGCATTAACGTGTCAAGCTTGTTCCTTTCGGTCTTAGTCCACTGCAGGGCCAAGACCACATAATTGATGTGGCTCATAAGAAAAGCGTGATGCACCCTAAGTAGGTTGTCCTCGCCTAGGCCCCCCTTCTTATTGGAGACTCTCATGATTAATCTGAGAATATTCTCGGTTTTGGCGCTAAGATGCGCAATGGTTTTGGCATTACCGCCCTTGGCGTCAAGCAACAATCCTAGAACTCTAATCGAATTCACCCTGGGGATCTTCTGGCCGTCCCGCGTGTACAAATCTATGGGAATCTGCTCGAGCGGCACGAGCCCCCGAACCCCCTGCCTTGCCGGTCTCTATAACATGAGCTCTGACTTGGTCGGGGAGAGTTGGAGACCCGTGCCCTGCAGGAAGTACTGGGTCACGTCCAAGGCCTCCTGGAGCGCCTGTTTCACGGCCGTCTACGAGCCTCCCGGACACCAGATCGTAATGTCGTCGGCGTACAGCGCTTGTCCCACGTTTGGTACGGCGGCCAGCCGCTTCGAGAGTCCGTGCATTGCAATGTTAAACAGGAGGGGGGAGATCACCGCCCCTTGTGGTGTGCCTCTGTTTCCTAGCGAGAATAGTTGTGATTTGGTCTGCCCCACCTTGACGACCGCCGTCCTGCCCCTCAGGAAGGACTCCACAAACGCGAAAAATCTACCTCTCAAGTTCAATGCCGAAATATCATTTAAGATGAAGTCGTGCGACACAGTGTCGAAGGCTTTGGACAAGTCTAGTGTAAGAATGCCCCTGACGTCTCTAGTGCTGTTGTCAAGAACCTGTCTTTTTAGCAGTAGCATGACGTCCTGCGTGGAAAGAGATGGTCTCAAACCTACCATATTGTACAGGAAAAATCCCTCGCGCTATATGTGTTTTGAGATCCTGTTATGTATAACGTGCTCGGCAACCTTACTTAAACATGAAGTGAGCGAAATGGGCCGGATGTTGTCCAGGCTTGGGGCTTCCCAGGCTTAGGAATCAGTACCACCGTCGCCAGCTTCCACAAGTCTGGAACACTACCTTCCTCCCATACCTTGTTGATTGCCTTCGCAATGGTGCTAATGGACCGGTCGTCCAGGTTCCTCAAAACCCGGTTGGTTATGCCATCCGGCCCAGGGGCCGACCCGCCATTGAGATTGTGGAGCACCTCCCTGATATCTGCCTCAGAAAACGGATCATCGAGCTTTGGGGCGTCCTCCCCCACGTATTGAGGGCATTCCCGTAGTTCATCCTTCCTTACCGGAAGAAACTTCATTGCCAGGTCTCGGAGAAGGGACGCATCGCAATGACCCCCCTGTTTTTGCTTATGTACTATTCTATCTACGCCGAGTCTCTGATTACCCTTGGTTTGTTTATCATCGAGCAGGTGCTTAAGAATGTTCCATTTTCCCCCCGTGCGCATTCGCCCGTCTGCTGTTGAGCAGGCTTCGTTCTATTGTTGTCTGTTTAGCTCCAGACAGTGTGCTTCTATGCTGCGATTAAGCTCCGCGATCTTCTTTCTCAGCCTGCGGTTTAGCCTTTGCGTTTTTCCCCTCTCCAGCACAGACCTCTTGGCCTCCAGGAGATACGCCAGGCGTGCGTCCATCCTGGCGGTCTCAAGGTCCGTGGATATTTCCTTGGTGGCCCTTTCAACGTCTCTCTTGACCTGCGCGAGTAGATCCTCCAGTGCACCGTACTCCGACTGATCTTCGTCCCATATCTTTCGGAAGAGATCCCAATCAACGTACTTAAATATACTAAGCGGGGCCGCTCTGATCCGGACTGATAACGCTACAATGTGATGGTCGCTCCCTAAATTTTCTTGCAAGTTAGTCCAGGCTGCGTCAGTGTTTCTAACAAAAGCCAGATCTGGCATCGTGTCCTTAGAGACCGAGGTGCCTATCCTCGTGGGAAAGCGGGGGTCCGCCACTAGGGTCAACGCGCAGTCTTCTGCCGTGCTCACTAAGTTCACTCCCTTCGCCGTTTGTCTATTATAACCCCAGGCCATGTGTGGGGCATTGAAGTCCCCTGCCACTATCAGAGGGCTGTCACCCGCTATAGCGACTGCCCTGCCGAGGAGTCCGCGAAAACTCTGCCTCTGATCTGCCGGAGGGCTGTACACATTGAGGACGAATATGCTCTGTTTGATCCTGCCGTTAGGGATTATCTCAACCAGCTGCGCCTCCAAGCTAGTGCTAGCATCAGCTCTGCCTATTGTGATCTTGTGCTCCTGGAAGGAAATTGCCTTCTTAACCATCATGATTACCCCTGTCCTACGGTCTCCTCTCGTCTAGACAAACGCGGTAACCCGAGAAGGTCGCCTCCTTACAAAGGGTCTCCTGTAGGAGCAGGACATGCGGTTTGTCCGCTTGTGCTTTCACAAACTCTTGTAGCGAGGCCTTGCGCCTCTTGAAGCTGACGCAGTTCCATTGCCACACAAATAATTTTTCTGTGTTGTCCGCCATTGTGCCTCTATTTAGTAAGCATCCCCTTGAGCGCGGTGCACTTGCCCGACGCCTCGGAATCTTGATTTGCTTTCTTAACCTTACCGGCCACCTTCAGTGTGCTTTCGTCAACAAGTTTAGCCTCCATTATCCCCATTCTGCGGTTGAGGGTAGCAATTGCCTCAGACTGCTTCTTGATGGTCTCGGATTGCTGCTCGATAGCTCCGGACTGTGTCTTAATCACCTCCGCTAATCGATCGAGGAGTTCCGCAAGCGATCCTTTCGCGATGGTCGAGGCGGGCATGGAAGCTGACACGGACGCCTCCTCCATCAGCTTCACCGCAGCCTCGGTCGACTCGGGAGGGGGTGCCTTACGCGTTGCCTGACCCAGCACTGGTTTTAGTGCTGGTGCGGGCGACGTGCTGCCATGACCGTTATGTGCTTTACGAATCAATTCGAGGTCTGCCCTCAACTTAAGCATTTCCTCCTTGAGCTGCGCGTTCTCCTGCTTTAAAGCCGCAAGACGCGGATCCTCCATCTGCTCTGGCAGTGTACCATGCGGTACCTTTTTCCAGTCGTCGTCTCCGTGACCTTGTCCACCCAGGCAGGCCCCTCCTCGATGCGAACACTGGAGCGCGAGCGTCGTCTGGAACGGGAGCGCGCTCTGCTGACGGGACGCCCGCTGGATCGGGAGCGCGCTCTGCTGTCGGCGCGCTCCCTGGATCGGGAGCGCCCTCTCATTGCCGACAGGCCCCGGGAAGGGGCCGCGCCTGACACGCTGGCATCACGTGATCCTGCAGCCACTTGCGCCTCTCGGGCGCGCCGCCGGCGCCGCCGCCTCCGACGCACGATGCACGGCACCTGGAAGCGCTGGCTGCACCTGCGGTCAGCCGTCGGGTGCGCGCCTCCACAGATGGCGCACTTTGGGTCGCACTGATGATCTTCTGGTGGGGAAACCACGCCACAATCGTGGAATTTCCTTTTGTCTTCGCCGTTAGGGCAGATGTCTGCTCTATGGCCGAGCTCTCCACACGTGTAGCAAACGTCTACCTGCCTGCGATACAGGGCGCAAGGCAACATGACCGTCCCGCAGACCACGTGGTTCGGCACCCTTTGTCCTTCAAAGAGCACAACGATCGTGGGGGTCTTCTTGATTCTTCGTACTTCTAATGCCTCAGGCTTTTGGTGTTTGAAAATGAGCGCCTTTAGATCGGCGTCGCTGATCTCGGGGTCCGCCCCCCCCGCACCACTCCCTTGCAGGTGTCATGCGATGCCGCCACGTATGCTGCCACGTCGAAGGGACCCTCCTTCGTGTGGATCCTCTGGATCCTGGCGTAGGCGCGCGCATTCGCTTCATGCGGCGTGGAAATAACTAGGATGTTCCGGATACCATTGGGGCACATCGTGCAATCCCGCACTTGCGCCGGCGCCAGGGCCGCCGCCATGGCCAGCGCCCGGGCAAGTTGTATCAAATCCGACTTTTTTCAAGTCCAGCCCCCCTCGAGGTCGGACGATGATCTTGAATTGTTCCTTCGGTAATCTGTGGAGCCTCGACGCGACCACGATACGCTTCAACGCGCTCCGTGGTGGGGCAGTGCGGCTGCCGCGTTTCTCGCCTATTTTCTTCGTTTCGGGCCCCGGCATCTTCGGCTCACCCGGCCCGGTCTTCTTCTTTTTGCCCAGCGCTGTTACCCAGCCTGAGCACTGCGCGTCCTCCGGACTAATATCCATGCCTTAAACAATCACCACGCTTGGTTTGGAGGCCATAGCACCGCGTCTCGCCGCGACTCGCCGAGCGTCTCGAGCGAGCGTCTCGCCGAGCGGCCACCGCTCTGCCGTTAGGCTGAGCGCGTTATGTTTAGCGGCGCGCCAGCGTGGTCCACCAGAAAACAGCTCGGAGAAAAGTCACAAAAGCACCCACCGGTGAAAGTTCGGTGTCCTCCGGTTCCTTGCGACCAACCGCGTGGAATAATGCAATTGTGTAACGTGGCAGCCAAAAGAACTTGCCAAAAAAATTTAACAAAGCGGGAGCCGATTTTCAGCCGTCCCCACTCGTAAGCTTTTTTGTTTAAGCAGGTAATATAAATAAAAAGATGTGTTGGAAATAAAACGCACTTTCGCGCTTCGTATGTATTTTGAGTTAATTGATTTCGCGCTTGGTCGCATTTGATTGAAACTATTCAAAAAGCTTCGGTTTGCAGAGATTCCAATGAATGCGTTGAGTTTGCTGTTATTTCGTTCCGCTCAGTCCTGTTCATTGAAACATTAAAGAACTAAATAATTTTTGACAGCTCTCATGAAGAAGGTCTTATTCGTGGTTTCAGCATTATTACAGATAATGCAACACAGACACTTGCAACTGCTGCACTAATTATTGTTACAAGAATACCACCCAACTCCAGGAGGACGTCAATTCAATTCAGCATAAGCGCACACGGATTATGTGATAAATGAGCGTGCTTCAAAGCATATGGTGCAAGTTCGCGGCATATGAAAAAGGCTGCCAGCTGTCCAGGCAGCAAAGCGGGAGAAATACAACAAAACTTTTTGTGGGTGACTAGAACGAATCCGCATGCTCAAGCGAGCGACAGCTCTAACCTAACACACGTGTATAGACTCATCGATTGCGCGATGCTCTTTCGTACACATGATGACGCTATGAGTAGAGGTCATTGGGGAGCATAGCACGAGGGGGGGGCGTATATCGTTAATGACCGCTAATCATATCAGCACTAGCCCGTTCTAACCCGTATACTCGGAAGGCGTGGAAGTGCACCATTGTTCATATTTCTTAAGTGAATCAGGAGCCAGTGAAAAATTGGAGGACGCTTAAGCTTCGCCTTCAAGAGCGGAACGCGAGAGCGTTCCCGTCGACCCGCCAAGGGGTGTGAGACAATGCGCTACGGCGCAGCGATCACTTACGAGGCGCCCCGCATCGGACTTTGCACCCACGAATCACGCGGTGAGCGTCGAGCAACGCAGCGTTCGGCGCGGCAACGAAACATGCGCCTGAGCAAGCGGAACGAACCAAAGAACTCGGTGTCTCGGAGGGGGAAACGATCTACGCCAGCCAAACGTCGTGATCGGCACGGGCAGAGAGATAGATACATAGCGATCTAAAGAAAGGAAGGACGCTTGATTGTGCAACCCGTGAGGGAGCACGGCGAAGCGTTGTCAGGGGAGAGGAAGTCGGGGCCGCGACGCGCCTCGCACCGGTCCCCGCCCAGCCCCAATGCGCGCGTGGTGCGCTAACTGTCGGGGCAGCGCCGTACATTAAGAGGAGGTCTTCTGTGTTTGCCGCAAGATGGCTCTGCATGTGTGGAAATCGCAGAAAAAATGTAGCGGAAACGTACTTCGCTACGCGTTTAACTGAGACTTCTGTAATTTACATGCTCATAATTTCCGATATACACAGCAGTAAAGCTTTCTGCGGCACGTTTGTGAGGCAACAGCGCATTCACTAGGGGCTTTTTTGTCCAAATTTGAACGATCGAACTGATGGCTGAGTGTAGCGTCTCCACCTCACACTCCGGAGACCCTGGTTCGATTCCCACGCAGCCCATCTTGCAAGTAGTTTTTATATACTAATTGCCTGCCGGAATTTTTCGCTCACGGCCAACGCCGCCGACACCAACGACACTGGCTTTTTTGCGACACGGGCTCCTGAACGCTTTCGCGTTAAAATGAAATGGTGCGCGCTTCCAAGGCAACTTTGCATGCTGTTTCCCGCGGCTTCAGTAAGAAAAGCACGGTGACCTTCTCAATGAGTGACAAAATGGAGATGTGCTAATGGCAGAGAGAAATACTTAACACTATAGACAGGGGGTGGATTCAACGGGGGCCGCGCATTATCGCCCTGCCTTCCAATGTTCGTTGGAAATGCTAACGGTGCCGGCTACGCATATCTTGTAATTTCGTCAAGTGTATTCCATTTGCCCGCATCGCACGCGAGACCCAGAGAACTGGTATTATCAGAAAGTCTACACACTCTGCTTAATATAAAACTTTAGTACATCACTTTTAACTAGCTATGTGATGCAAAAAGGTGAAATACTCCGGCAAGCTTTTACAGCGGAGTTGTATAGGTCTACCCTCCCATAAAATTTTCATGCCTCAAAACTCCCGGGCCCTCCATAAGGATGCAGATCAAAGCAGTAAGGCATGTGTTGACACTTGCCGCAGCAAAAGGAAAGCTAGCAAGCCACCCAATACGGTACTGTTTCATGCAACAATTTCTAGAGTGAACTCTGGACTCTAGTCTCTACCCGAGGTTCAATCGGCTCAGTTCAGTCAGCATGGGGTTACGCTAATCTCCGTCCTTCAGGCTTAAAACGGCTTCGTTGCTTTGTAAGCTCGTAGTTTTCAACAAACTAAATGTGTAATACATAACCTTTTATAAAAATTAATAAAACAATCCGACGGCAGGAGATCAACCAGAGGGCTTCTAGTACAGAAGCCCGATATTGAAACCATTACGCCACGGATGTATGGATTGACAAGCGACGCAGAACCCCTTGCAAATTCCTCGCGGGCAAGTCAGGGCGTTGACATGCTTGGCGCGTTTCGATTTGGCTGAACCGCTGCAAAGAACAATTGTGTGCGTTTGCAGAAAATGTGCCTGCAGGTCCGCGTGTGCCAATTAGTGTATATCATAGTAACCACAAGGCCGTTGGGAACAATCTTACTAAGTGATAACGAGTGATGCAATAAAGTTTTTAGCACAAGTTTTCTAACCACGACATTTACAGCTCCTCTGTCCATGCACGTTTCCAGGGTAAAATGGCGTGGAATTTTTAACGCGACAACGTTAAAGGCCCTCTGTCGCAAAAAATACGATGTCCGCGTCGGGCGTCGCTTGGCCTAATATTATTCCGGACCACATCAACGCAGGTCCTCCGCGTGGCTCAGATGCGTTACTGAAACACTTGAACTGCTCAAAGTAAAATAGGTCAAATATATTCCAAAGTACGAGCTCAACAAAACCTACAGACATGATAGCGACGGAGTTTAATTCAAATATGCTAGAAAACATAATGTTGTTATCAGAAACTCAAACACAAACCCCTTTTGGGAGTGGCGCGGACGCTCGGTTCCTTGCAACATCATCGCGCTCGCCTTCGTGCAACCACAAGAAAGCTGCGGTTTCCGGGAACCGTGATATGCAGTGAGGGATCTTTAAAATCTATCGCGTTCCACTCTGTCCGAACAGCGCGGTTCCTCAGTCCACGCCAGCAGGCCCCCGTCCAGGCCGGCCGCGTCCAAGAGCGCCCAGCCGAGCGTCGAACCAGTGCTCGCGCTCGCGAGCACTTTGTCCTCTATTTCTTCGGCTACATGCTCCGATGCCGAAGTTCCGATGATGCCGGTGGCTCCGATGATGATGATGGCGGAGTTCCCATAACTGTTAAAGGCGAAGCGTCCTCCACAATTTCTTCAATAGGTGCAGAGCCACGCCGATTCAAGCAAGTGAAGAACACCCGCCAAGGCACTGCGCATATTAACAACACTCACATATTTGGCACCCTTCCAGCTTGTGACCTAACTACAATAGTGTAGGACTGCGGTAAGTATCGCAACCACTCTTCTGTGCGCGAACTCTTGTTGATTCACTTCTCTTCCTTATCTGAACTACTAGCTCCTAGGACTGCACGAAATAGCGCGGGTCGAATCATCAGGTAAAGAAGACACCATAATCTCGTTCCGAAACGAAATACCAAATGAAAGGGGAAAACATAGTCTCCAGGAAGCGTAGTAACGAGAAACTTGCCTGGCATAATGGCGGAAAACGAAATAACCATCATGCAAGGCCCTTACCGCCATTGCGCAAATGGAAAAAAGGCCCGGTGTATCTGCTCCTTCGGGTCTTATGAGCCGTACGCTAAGTGCATATTAGGAAGATGGTGGAAACTAGCCTCTCGTAATGTCGCGCCGGATGGCCACTGCATCGAATCGCAAGCATCAAAACGTATGTCACAAGTGAGACATGGGATGGTGGTACAGCCATCAACGCAACATGAATCGCCTCCACTATCTCCATACTGCCCCTCCTGGTGCTTATGCGAATTAGTCGTAATCTTCCCCTTCGCAATCATTGCGCTGGCGATATTTTTTTCATCACTCTGCATTCTTTACTACATGCGTCTTTCTTTTGACTGGAGGCTGCTGTTGGCGGAAAGGTATTTCATGTCACACAATGTTTTTTTTTTGGCTGATTTAATGTGCTTCGAGCCTTACTAGCCATCTTAGCAATAAGCATGATGTATTTCGTTTCCAGCAAGCTGCTGTTTCGTAGTTTCATGAGAGAATGCAACGCTCATCTGTCTAGTAAAACGATGCGTGTCACATCAGTGATTGTGGGCCTCGGGGAAAAGAAGAGGGTTCGTTCCCGTATATAGGGTTGTGTACTTCTTCGTATTACGTGTACTGAAGCGAACAGCTTTCTATTCCTCTCGCCCGTCCTCGTGGTAGGTGGTGCTCTCACGAACTCTCACCACGTATACAAAGTTATTGACACAAAGGGTGAACACTCTCGCGGAATCAAATTGCAGGGCGCCAGGATAGAATTTAACTGAGATGATTGGTCCATCACTAACACGAGTTTTGAACAGCTGAATTGAAACAAACAAATGACCACGAAAGACACACGCTTTGGAGCCTGTTGAGGTTTATATGTTAAATGGGAGCCTCTCGGGAAGGATAGCCCTCCTCATCTTCCTCTTTCGTCATTTCCTCTTTTCGCAATGGTGGGAGAGAGCTTCCGCAGCAGCACACCGAATGACAATAGCCTTCCACGCCAGCATCTGTGCAGATGGGCACAGCATAGACAGGTTGAATCGGTCCATATATGTTCAGGCACGTATACAACTAATGCAGATACGATGTTATTTGAATTGAATTGAATTCAGGGGTATTACGTGCCAAAACATCGATTTGATCCAGAGGCACGCCATAGGGAGGGGGGGGGGAGATCTATGTAATTTTGACCACTAGGGGATCTGTACATGTCCCCAGCGCACGGGATAAGGGTGTTTTTGCATTTTGCCCTCATCGCTGTGCGGCGGCCGTGGCTAGGATTTGATCGCGTCACCTCGTGCTTAGCAGCGTAACACTATAGCCGCTAAGCAACTGCGGCAGGTTGCATTGTTAACGGCTCTGTTATTAGGGAATGACGAAATGAAACAACTAAGGTGAACTAAATATTGTTACAGGAATAAATTCACACCTTCAAGCGCGCAATCGTCGTTGAAGGGAGGAACAGGTTCTCATCGAGAACGAGGAGTTCACGAGAACAGGTTCTCGCCTTCGTCCAGTCGGAGAGCCCGAAGTCATAATGCCAATCACAACCAACTAGCCTAGCTGTCCATACTTAGCTGTGGATCATTACCTGATCCCTAGCGTTAAACATTCGAAGCCTCGCATTCGTGTCGTGATAGAGCTTGACGTTCTTTTGTGTCACGCCCATGTTCTTTTCGACTTGTTCTTGTGTTCTACTTAACCGTTGCAGCAGATTTAGCATACTCTACCAGTGTTTGGCGTTCTCCTCTTTCCTCCTACATCTTAGTCAACATTCTCAGTGGCGAACGGAGTGTCCACCCATACACTAGTTTTGCTGGGGAGAACTCTGTAGCCTGATGAGGAACCGTTTGCAAAGCAAACAAACTAGCCGGAAGACGATTCTCCCAGTTTTTCTCGTGCTTGTATTACAGTGCTCGCAAAACTGGTTTCTGCACTGACTGCCCCCTCTCCACCGTTTGAGGGTGATAGACTTAACTGTGTATTAACTTTACCGCGCGATTTTGTAAGAATGCGCAAGTCAGTGAGCTAGTGAATACTCAACACACCCTTGATCCGCCTCCATTTCGTCTGGAAACCCGACTCGAGCGAACGCTGTCAATAGCGCGTCTGCTACTTCAGTGAAGCTCAATTCTTTCAGAGGCATTGCCTCCGGAAACGTTGTACCCGGACACAGTATGGTAAACAGGTAGCTTAAGCCCGACTTTGTCTTTGGTAGAGGCCCTAGCGTGTCTATCACAATTGTGCTGAAATGTCATGATATTAGTGGAGCGTTTAGTGGAGCTTTCTGTTTGTTCTGGTTTACCCTATCGCTGGCAGGCGTCGCATGATCTCACGAAGTTTTCTACGTCTTTGAAAGAACCAGGCCAGTACAACTCCATAAGCAATGCTTTCTTCGATTTGTTCATTCTTAGGTGGCCAGACTACCTATTTCTATGACAGAGACACACCAGGTCTTCCTTGTACTTAGCAGATACGACTAACTGATCCAGAATCTTGCGCTTTCACATAACAAGCCTCCTTTCTCGTGCATCGTCACATTGTGCCTAGCAATGCCTTCTTTAACTGTCACATGTAATTTTGTTAAGCTGACGTCATTCTTTTGCTCACCTGGCAGTGACTCTGTCCACGCGTAAGAGCCGATCAAAATTCTTTGAGGCTGGTGATACTAACATCCCTGCCTGGCGTGTCAGTTCATTAGCTGGCTCTCCCTGCAGGCGGGAACTCTGACACGTGCCTTGTGATACGCTCTCGTTCAGCTGGTCAGCTGGCGCAATTTCCTCAACCGCTTTGTCATCTGTCGAGCTCAGCTCGGTTTCTGTTGCCAAGGCTACCTGTTTTTCTACTTCTTCTGGAGCAGCTTCTGCATTTTCAGTTGAAAGCGACGTGATTTGATGATCTTGGGATTGCGTCAACACCTTTTATAAACCATGTCCAAGCTTAAGCCCTTTCTCACGCAGTAGTTGTTAGAACCGATTAAAAAATGAAAGGGTACAGCAGCGACAAAATTGGGAAACTGCAGCCTCAGTCACAAGCTCCCTGAATGGCGCACTGATTTTGACTTTCGCCTATGGTGGACACACGCTATGTTTTCCACAACGTGCTTAATTCTCGCCACTCCTCCGGTGAACTCATCTACTGTCACGTAAGACGGATGGTATATGTCCATGGTGGCCGCACTGTCTGGTAGAACCCGGCATGTCTTTCTATTATTATGGAGGTCGTGATGATTTGGGCGTAAAAATTCCATGTTTCTCGTCCTTTTTGTCCACGTAGGAAAAAAACTATCCTAGGCCTCCCGCAGTTCCCACCGATATGTACGACTTTGTGGCACTTACACTAGCGGATCGGTCTAAAAGATTCGAGTTCCTTTTTCTGGTCTTTTTGTATGGTTGCGCCATTGACTTCTCCTCGCTCTTTTCTGGCGTCCTTTTCCCCGCGTCTACATTCTCCGATCGTTTCCTCTGCGATCCCCTTTTTGAACGAAAATTGATTTCGCGCTCCATTTGGACCGTCCGAACTTTCGTCCTCGGCGCTCTCTTTTTGACGCGTCGCATACACTTCAGCTAACTCTGCCGCCATTTCCACAGTGTTTACGTTTTTTCTGTCTTGCATCCACAGCTTCACAGATTGTGGGGTGCTTTTGTAAAACTGCTCTAGACACATGCACTCAGTAATCACGTCTCCGCTCTCTCACGCTTCCGCTCTTTTCAAACAGTCGACTAGGTTTGCTTGTAGACCATATGCAAACTCCGTATATCCCAGGCTTTGCTTCTTGACCGTGGTTCGAAACTTTTGCCGAAAACCCTAGGCTGAAAGGCGGTGCTTCTTTAAAAGGCTAGCCTTAACCTTCGCATAATCATACGCATCTTTCGCGCGGAGTCTGTCGATCACATCGGCAGCTTCACACAGGAACATTGACAGCAACCGCTTTGGCCATGTACTCGGAGCGATGTTCATCATATCGCAAGTCCTTTCAAAATTTTCCAGGAACAACCCTATGTCATTCCTGACTTCATATGGCTTTAACAGCCTGTCCATGCGGTGAGAGTCTACCTTACTTATTTGTTCCAGAGCGCCTTCCCTCGCTCGAGACGACTCCAAACGTTCGCTTTCAAGGTCAAGTTGAATTTTCTTAATTCGCGATCTTTCTCGCGTTCTTCTCTTTCCTGTCCTTTTTTTCTGTCTGTCCCGTTCCTCTCTCTCTCTCCTGTTTCTCGCTTTTCCTAAAAAGTTCTAACCCAATTCTAATGTCTTCCTAACTGGCATATTTGGAAATCAGATTTTATATTTCCGATTTAATCAGTTCCTTGTGTACCTCTGGGCTCAGTTCCTCACCGACAACTAACGATTCGTCTATCAAAAATATCCTCAAGCACATAATTGTTGTTTTAGTACATTGGTCGTGCTCGCTAAACACAACTAGGCAATCATAACCTAGCTAACTATCAACAATCCAGCTTCTTTACTGCTCTAAACTCAACAACCACAAAATGAAGCCTAGAGAGTCAAAGCAAAAACCAAGCACTCACTGCATACACAGTACCACGTCGTAAATGCATCCCACGACTGCCACCAGCTGTAAGAGTTGGGGTCGGGCATGTCAAAAGGGGTAGCTGGCCCATGCCGTCGTACGACTCGTACATGCTAAGGATGTTGTTGAAGGAAGGAAAATGCTATCATCGAGAACGAGGAGTACTGGGTTTATCTAGAATATTTAAATGAAGTAAGGCGAACGTTACAGCTCATCAGTCTAGCATGACCGAAGTGAAGCACACGGAGGAGCCGAAAAACTTCGCTTAAACCACCTGCGTCCTCCCTAGGTCCCTAGGCCAGGGAGAACTGCCGCCCCACCTTCGTCCAGTCGGAACGTCCAAAGTCGTCGTAGGACCCGCGTTGAAGGCGACGGTTCATGCAAACACTCCCACACCTTTGTTCACTGAACACACAGAAAGGAGGAGAGCTTCGTAGATGGCGATTGTCACGCTTGACTCAAGCTGACGCGTCTTGGTTCGTGGAATGACTGAGCTGTTAGGTGGATCGTCTGTCAAAGAACCGTGGTGGTTACCGGAGTCCATGAGGAAACGCTGTAGAGCATCCTTTTCCAGGATTATCTTGCTCCCATTGGTCTGTGACGGCGACAGTAAACCAAAAAAGAACACTTCATCCGCCAAACGTGTCTTGCCTTGCTGGTGCCGCACATCTGTCCTAGGGGAACGGATTGTTAGCTTGACGAACTGATTCGTCACTGCGAAGCAAGAGAGGCTAGAAACTCACTACCCCGCTGGCCGATCGTAACATGGCACATAAGGCACTTGCATTTTAGATGGTGGCGCTATTGTGCGCCTTGGTTGAAAAGGTAAGGTATGTCCATGCAATGAAGACGCACGGAATGGGACCTGGCACCTAACTGTTTAACACAAGCCAGAATTTATTATGTGTTACGTGTGCGCTTGCATGAATGCACCTAGCGAGGAAGTCAGCAGTCTCTGACTGCTACTTTTATCTCATGTTCGATCAAATGTTGCGTTTGACCAAAATATCCTTGTGCCTACTTATCTAACGGCCTGCCAACAGCTTGGTCCCAAAGACGTACTTGGGCGTGCGCCCATGAGAATGTTTTTTTAAAACTAACCTGGCATTTGTCTTTAATTTTATTTCTTCCTATTCAGAAAGAAAAAAAAAGCTTTTGCAAATTCACAGGCAGCTCATTGGAAAGAATTTCAAAAGGGCGCAAGTGTGTCGCCCAGCCGTGACGTCTTTGTAAATACGCAAGGTTAGGAAACTGTGTTGCTTATACATCATTCGTGCTTTACCCAAAAACGTGCAAAATCCTACAGTGTTGATTCCTCAGTTCACATTTTAGAGCACGCTTATACACTCTGTAAAATTACGTTATCTTGAGCAGGTTGTATGTATAGAATTTTATGTTGTGAATATTCTTCTATTGGCGAGTATAAATATGTTTATAATTTAGGCGATGGAAGTGTCCAGGAAACATAGACACAGTGCAGAGCGGAACGCCGTCGTCTTAAGCCGGAATGTCAGAAGAGAACTTCACGAACAAAACTGTTTGGTGTTGCACAAAAATGATACACTACTTATTGTTATTTGAAAAGTGCCTTTAACCGTTCGTCAGCAGGATTCCCTGCTGACGTTTCCTGCGTGTTTGTTGATGCAAAACTTTTGTGTGTTCTTTCTCATAAGCGGAGCTTTCAGCTTGGCGTCTCATCTTTCTAAGCGTGAGCGGATGATACCTTAATTTTTAATTCCAGATGATAATAATTTATGAAGACTCAAAATAAAAACTTTTGCCTGTTTAAACACAATGCAGGCGCATGGTGAAGAATTAAAATACAGAAACTTCTATTGATTCAGCGAGGTATGTGTTGTAGTACCACAGCTCGCTGAAGCATTACGTTAAGGGATAAATATGCCCGTAAACGTAAATAGTTGAACCTACACAGTCATAATAACATCAATGACGGTGGATTGGACAGTGACACATCCTTTTTACACCCATACTCTCTCCGATTTTTCTTTGTTTGAAAATAGGTGCTTTTCTTGTCAGAACACCCTTAGTGCACCATTTCGTTATTTAAGGATTCTAAAAAGGCATTTTGTGGGAAAAATACATCTTGCAGAGCTTAATAAAAAGAGGTAGCATTTTCTTTTATTTTCTACCCGAATTTCTGTTATAAGCACGTGCTTCCTTTGTGTTGTTTTTAATCGGCCTTGTTTTATGAGTCGCCTGCCAATCCTCAGCGAGTCACAGCGCGTAAAGCAATCGTAGTTCCGTAAGTGCATGTTCTTTGTGGTGCGGCATCGCGGCCAGCGCCGTATTATGCACTATTAGTATATAGTTGTTTCATGCAGTATCGGGTGGTAAAACATTCCCAGGGGCATGCGAAGCAATGGACTACACTGATAGAAAACAGCATTCTTTCAGAGGTGGCGTGCCTAGGTCGAAAAGCGGAAAGACGCAACTACTTTGTCGTCTTCTCTCCTTCCTGCCTCACAGCCGTAACAATTAGCTTCGCCTAAATTCGCTCACTTTGGTGCTGATCTATAGGTGAACTAAAGCAGTGTAGAGCGTGGCGTCAGTTTGCCAGAGAGAAGCTAGTGGCACTACTGCAATCTTAAGGTGATTACTCGCATTATTAACTATGTATGTGTCGCCGGAGTGGTCGCAAGGTACCGCTTATAATGGTGTTGTTTAGGTCCACAGCTCGAATTCCGCCTGAGCTGCCCTATTTTTGAATAGCAATTCGGAAAAAGACTTCGAAATTGCTTCAGCGGACGTAAGAAAGACTTGGGTACTAATATAATTAAAAATAGCGTTGTGAAAGCAAAACGCAGGGCCCATTTTCGGTGCAGTTTGATGAAATTATACTTTCAAATATGTGCATAGGTTCACCCAAATACCATGCTCCATGGGTGTAAGGTGCGTGTTACAAGCACCAGAGAATATTGTGTTGGGAAATTTGACATTTAAGTTGAAGTTTCCCTTAGTTTGTAAGACATCTTGTTAGGCTTAGTTACCGAAAAATGCTCACTTGGAAATAATTCAAGAATAACAGTGAGAGGTAAGATGTTCTTTCTCTGATTTACCTACAACTTGCATATTATAGAGGGTGGCGTCAATTGTGACTCTTTAATGAAATGTTAGTCTAACTCAGGGATGTAGTTCTCGGTTTCTTCCTGCTTTTCTCTCCTTAAGCGATAGGAACAGCACTTGTTCAGGATTCGGATATCTGTGTTCTTGTTCTTTAGCTGAAAATGTGAGATTAAGGAGACGCATCTGTAACTGCACCATTTAAAGGTGTGTAATATCGAGGTGTGTACAACTCATATATATATATATATATATATATATATATATATATATATATATATATATATATATATATATATATATATATATATATATATATATATATATATATATATATATATATATATATATGAACGAGAAGCAAGGAAACGGAGGGGCTGAATTTTTATTAGTCTGATCCCAAGAAGCCCACAATCAATGACATGAAGGAGACAACTTAGTGGTAATTATTTGTAGTTATTGATTGATCAACCTTGATTTCTATTTATTATCATTTCTTTGATTCAAAGAACTACTGGCCACAGGCGGATTACGAACCCACGTCTTAACATTACGCCTGCGATGTTCCTTCCAATATAGCCTACATGTAAAAGTGACACAATCGAGCGTTTTATTTTTACTCAACAAAGCCATAGAGAGAAAGAAGTTTTAATGGTATGCTTGAGATGTTAGCCGGGCTGTTCGCCTGACATGCTACTGCAGGTGTAGGGCGACGATTGTGATATATACAGTAATAAACACTTTACAGCGAGTACAATCTTACAGACACAGTCATAGATTCACTATAGATATACTTACAAAGTTTCCCTAAGGCTCGTGGCCCGCAAGAACGTCAGCAGTACCTTCCTTGTGCGTAACGCACAGGTGGTGCTTTGCCATGAGCCGATAATGTGCTGTAGGGCCAAGCCCGAGTGCCGTCGAAGGTGCAGTGACGCCTTCAGAGAACCTCTCGCATCCTCTTGACTCATAGCGTTAGCAGTCGCACAGACTATGTCGCAGGTCTTGTGGTGTAAGATTCAACTCACG